>NC_086324.1:174489975-174692475 GCF_036172605.1 Pelobates fuscus | reverse complement strand
TGGGGAGCTATAGAAAGCCTTGTATCACGCCATGTGTATATATACAATAGCGAAGCTACAGAAAGCCTTGTATCACGCCATGTGTATATATACAATAGCGAAGCTACAGAAAGCCTTGTATCACGCTATGTGTATATATACACTATAGGGAGCTATAGAAAGCCTCGTATCACACTGTGTATATATACTATGGGAGGGTGCTATAGAAAGCCTCGTATCACGCCATGTGTATATACTATGGGGGAGCTATAGAAAGCCTTGTATCACGCCATGTGTATATATACTATGGGGGAGCTATAGAAAGCCTTGCATCACGCCATGTGTATATATACTATGGGGGAGCTATAGAAAGCCTTGTATCACACTGTGTATATATACTATAGGGGAGCTACAGAAAGCCTCGTATCACGCTATGTGTATATATAATATAGGGAGCTATAGAAAGCCTCATATCACGCTATGTGTATATATACTATGGGGAGCTACAGAAAGCCTCGTATCACGCTATGTGTATATATACTATGGGGAGCTATAGAAAGCCTCGTATCACGCTATGTGTATATATACTATGAGGAGCTATAGAAAGCCTCGCATCACGCTATGTGTATATATACTATGGGGGAGCTATAGAAAGCCTCGTATCACGCTATGTATATATACACTATGGGGAGCTATAGAAAGCCTTGTATCACACTATGTGTATATATACTATGGGGGAGCTATAGAAAGCCTCGTATCACACTATGTATATATACACTATGGGGAGCTATAGAAAGCCTCGTATCACGCTATGTGTATATACTATGGGGAGCTATAGAAAGCCTTGTATCACACTGTGTGTATATACTATGGGGAGCTATAGAAAGCCTTGTATCACGCCATGTGTATATATACTATGGGAGGGAGCTATAGAAAGCCTTGTATCACGCTATGTGTATATACTATGGGGAGCTGTAGAAAGCCTTGTATCACACTGTGTGATACTATGGGAGGGAGCTATTGAAAGTCTTGTATCACGCTATGTGTATATATACTATGGGGAGCTATAGAAAGCCTTGTATCACACTGTGTATATATACTATGGGAGGGTGCTATAGAAAGCCTCGTATCACGCCATGTGTATATATACTATAGGGGAGCTACAGAAAGCCTTGCATCACGCCATGTGTATATACTATGGGGAGCTATAGAAAGCCTTGTATCACGCTATGTGTTTTATACTATGGGAAGCTATAGAAAGCCTTGTATCATGCCATGTGTATATACTATGGGGAGCAATATGAATCCTGTTCTGGAAGAACTTATCAAAAGCGTAAAATCAATATAAAAACAAATAATGACCGTACACATTAATAGCAAATTAACACTTTATTAAAAAAATGCCGTACAAAAATGGAATGACCCGCTCACATTAAATCTTTAATGGAAGGCACAAAAACCCAGGCTCATTTGATCTCCATCAGCTCAGATTCCTGGTTTACGGGTGACCAGCAATGGAATGAGAATGTCCACATCTTCAGAGACGCACCATTGTGTCATCACAAGCCGTGCTAATTATTTATCATGTTACCATCATCATTCGGAATCTGTTACAATAGGCAGCAAAGTCCACCCAAAGGATTTTTCGATTCAGGAGAAGAAATTATCACACATTAATCGTTACACTCAAATGAATTTCAGCCATAAAAGCTGTCGAAAACCTCAACACTTGTGGAGACAAATGAATGTCTGCTCTCAATCAGATTTCCAATAAGACAATAGGTTCAAAGAGCAGCAAAACCCACAGATCCCATTTGTAGTTTGTTTGGCGGTAGTGGTCAGGTGGATGGTTTAGCATGACCGATGGCATTAGATGCAACACTAGCTCTTAATATTAAAAGCATTATAAGAAAAAAAAAAAAAAAAGAAAACCAACGGCTCCAGAATGACTAATATTTGTATTGCAGACCCTGCACTAAAGTGAGAAAATCTGCCATAGATCTCTGCATGTACACAGGAGAACAAACAGTTTGATACAGAACTTTATATAACCAAAAAAACACCTAAAGAACTCTATTGGCAAAATAATTCTAATTAAATGTCGCTCGAGACATTACTGCAGCAAGCATTCATCCATTCGGTGCTTAGTGTTAATAAATCAGTCTATTTGTGATGTTATTTCTTGGGAGTCGATATAAGCAGATTCCTTTAGGTACGACAAAGCAGACATTATTGCTTCGATAGATTGCCTTACTTTACCCTAACATTTTCAGGATGGCAGGAGGGGTTCTTTCAGTGACCCGAGATCTAGATCTTTAAAGTGGCAGTTCACGAGTTAAAGTATTAAATTCTTCAGTAAAACCGTTATTCAGCAGTGTTAATGCTTCTTGCGTTTGGATTTCTGCCTCTTGGGCTCTGTCTTGAGGCTCCGCAGACGTTTGATATTTAGCAGAAGCAGGGAGAAGTTCAGGACGTACGTGGTGATGCAGATCACACAGAAATCTTCCAAAACGTAGAAGAGGATGTAAGCGAGGTAAACGGAACCACCGATTGACATCAGAGATGTGACCAGGAGCGTCACAGCCGCGCTCACGGACCCAGCAAATCCTAGCACACAGGATAAAGGGCATTAGTCAGAAATAGTAACCAAGCTGATTTATTAGGGAAATGTGTTTTAATTCTTCATTAAAAATAACAATATAAAATAATATACAGGGTTAGACTAACATTGCAATTTCTGGTACACCTATAAACAAGATAAATGAAGTCATGTGAGGCCGCCATCTTGTCTCTGAAACGGACCTCACATGAGGTAGAGTTTGTTTTCCCAAAATCGTTTGTAAAGTGCAGTATAAATGAATGTATTATCACTTTGCAAACAAGGTTAATAATATGAGAGAAAGAACAGTTTGTTAGTTGGTAAACTTGTTTATATATCCAGAAGTTTCACCGAAAACCAAAATGAAGCCCTCAGGCCACTATGAATATTCACTCACAGCTGCACAGAAAATAAACAGATTATTGGGACGTGTGAGCGATGTTAGTGGAGCAAAGATGAATGAGCACCTGTCACAATCTTGCCGTCTTTATTAAGGAGACACAGAATTGCGAGGCTTGCCCGGCCTTTACTCACCCAGCAGGATTTGGAGTCCGTAAAACAGAATCCCAAACACGCTATTGGGTTGGTTCGCCAAACTCTGCGGGCCCAGAATCTTCTCCACTAACCCAAAGCCACGGCCCCACCTGTGGAAAATGGAACAGTACCAATCAGTTAGATAACAGGAAAAGCTCTCAGCAAACAAAACACATACAGGGTATTTTACTACAGTGAGAATTCAGAGTAAGGTCACATTTAAGGTCAAAATAGCCGAGCGGGGAAAAATCCATAATTCGGCTCAGACTCTGGTTTAGCTTTTTACTTCAGCTCATTGGATTGATCTGGGTGCAAAGTCCCTGTCCCACTCAGTCCTGCAATGGAAAACACAGCCAGGAATAAGACAGCCTCTGGAGGCGCTTCCAGGAGTTTATCAGACTGTAGGTTGGCCAACGCTGGACGTCCTCATATCAAGTCAATTCTTTCCTATATTGAGACTAAGGCGCTTGTGCCGCATGCACATTGGGTCCCCCAGTCAGATAGTGTCAGCGGAAGATCTGCGCTGGAATCGGGTAAGTAAATAAAGTTATTGTTGTTTAACCCTTTATGCCAGTTCACCTGGGGTTTGTGAGCATGTTCAGCCCCTGAGGTGACCGGCTGCCCGAGATTGGAAGCAGGCAGTCGGCTCATGCAGGGCTGAGGCGGGCAGGCAGGCAGGCGGACGGTTGGCTCATTGAGAGCTGAGGGAAGGAGGCAGGCAACGGATTGGGGAAGGCGGGCCACTCTGGTTGCTGATTGAGGGAGCCGTAATATCCCTGCTCTGCTTACTTGCGTGCCCTCCAGTGATGTCGGAATCAGGAATATGCCGTTATTCCGGACCCGCATCACTAAACAGCGCTCTAGGGAGCAGAGTAGAGAGATGCCAGCAGCCCCACTGGATCCCAGGGAAAGCTAATTCACTCCAGCTTCCCCAAAATGCTGGGTGGAATTAAAATAATAAAAAGTAATGATTTGTGAGGGAATGAGTGACTGTCTGTCAGTGAGTGTCTGTCTGTCTGTCTGTCAGTGAGTGTCTGTATGTTTAGGTTAACTGCCCCCCCACCAATCACATTGGAAAGGTAGGTGTTTTTACTCACTCTTTTCCCCAAGCCGTGCTGGTGACGCCGCAGCGGCACCCACCTCCATGGCCGAGATTATCAATCTTGATTAGCTCAGGCAATCCAATGCTTTCCCATAGAAAAACCATCGGGAGACTATTGCACATGCGCAGCAAAACGCCATGTTGTGCAATTAACTTCTCATAGAGATGCACTGAATCACGGTATCCCTATGGGAAGCATTAATGAAGGTGCTGCACACTGCAGCACTGACCCAGGAAGCACTGTCTGAGTGACAGCAATGTAAATCCTGCCTTTAGCCTGAAAAGTCAGTGTTTACATAGAAAAAAGTGTGCAGGGACAATATAGAGAGTTCAGAACAACTACATTAAGCTGAAGTGGTTCTGGTGACTATAGTGTCCCTTTAAGAATTGTATTTTTGACATTGAAAAATCTGTCTCCTAACTCTTTTAGCTGGCTCCTAGAGTTTAAGCAAATTTGTCAAGCCCTGCTTTATGCACTGCAAAGGGAGGGGGCGCACTACAGTATTCAGAATACAACTCTCCTGACGCTACAGATTCTCTGTAAATTGAATCTTCACTTTGATTTCTCACTTAGTGAATAAGCCTAATAGACTAAACCCAGCCATCATCGGTGACCCATTACCACCCCCCCCCCCCCCTTCCCCCAGGTTCTATCTCCCATGGTGACCCATTATTACCCAGGTTCTATCTCCCATGGTGACCCATTATTACCCAGGTTCTATCTCCCATGGTGACCCATTATTACCCAGGTTCTATCTCCCATGGTGACCCATTATTACCCAGGTTCTATCTCTCATGGTGACCCATTATTACCCAGGTTCTATCCCCATGGTGACCCATTATTACCCAGGTTCTATCCCCCATGGTAACCCTACCTCCCATGGTGACCCATTATTACCCAGGTTCTATCCCCCATGGTAACCCTATCCCCATGGTGACCCATTATTACCCAGGTTCTATCCCCCATGGTGACCCATTTTTACTCAGGTTCTATCCCCATGGTGACCCATTATTACCCAGATTCTATCCCCCATGGTGACCCATTATTACCCAGATTCTATCCCCCATGGTGACCCATTATTACCCAGGTTCTATCCCCCATGGTGACCCATTATTACCCAGGTTCTATCCCCCATGGTAACCCTATCCCCATGGTGACCCATTATTACCCAGGTTCTATCCCCCATGGTAACCCTATCCCCATGGTGACCCATTATTACCCAGGTTCTATCCCCCATGGTGACCCATTATTACCCAGGTTCTATCCCCCATGGTAACCCTATCCCCATGGTGACCCATTATTACCCAGGTTCTATCCCCCATGGTGCCCCTTTATTACCCAGGTTCTATCCCCCATGGTAACCCTATCCCCATGGTGACCCATTATTACCCAGGTTCTATCCCCCATGGTAACCCTATCCCCATGGTGACCCATTATTACCCAGGTTCTATCCCCCATGGTAACCCTATCCCCATGGTGACCCATTATTACCCAGGTTCTATCCCCCATGGTAACCCTATCCCCATGGTGACCCATTATTACCCAGGTTCTATCCCCCATGGTAACCCTATCCCCATGGTGACCCATTATTACCCAGGTTCTATCCCCCATGGTAACCCTATCCCCATGGTGACCCATTATTACCCAGGTTCTATCCCCCATGGTAACCCTATCCCCATGGTGACCCATTATTACCCAGGTTCTATCCCCCATGGTAACCCTATCCCCATGGTGACCCATTATTACCCAGGTTCTATCCCCCATGGTAACCCTATCCCCATGGTGACCCATTATTACCCAGGTTCTATCCCCCATGGTAACCCTATCCCCATGGTGACCCATTATTACCCAGGTTCTATCCCCCATGGTAACCCTATCCCCATGGTGACCCATTATTACCCAGGTTCTATCCCCCATGGTAACCCTATCTCCATGGTGACCCATTATTACCCAGGTTCTATCCCCATGGTAACCCTATCCCCATGGTGACCCATTATTACCCAGGTTCTATCCCCATGGTAACCCTATCCCCATGGTGACCCATTATTACCCAGGTTCTATCCCCCATGGTAACCCTATCCCTATGGTGACCCATTATTACCCAGGTTCTATCCCCCATGGTAACCCTATCTCCATGGTGACCCTATCCCCATGGTGACCCTATCCCCATGGTGACCCATTATTACCCAGGTTCTATCCCCCATGGTAACCCTATCCCCATGGTGACCCATTATTACCCAGGTTCTATCCCCCATGGTAACCCTATACCCATGGTGACCCATTATTACCCAGGTTCTATCCCCCATGGTAACCCTATCCCCATGGTGACCCATTATTACCCAGGTTCTATCCCCCATGGTAACCCTATCCCCATGGTGACCCATTATTACCCAGGTTCTATCCCCATGGTAACCCTATCCCCATGGTGACCCATTATTACCCAGGTTTTATCCCCCATGGTAACCCTATCCCCATGGTGATCCATTATTACCCAGGTTCTATCCCCCATGGTAACCCTATCCCCATGGTGACCCTATCCCCATGGTGACCCTATCCCCATGGTGACCCTATCCCCATGGTGACCCTATCCCCATGGTGACCCTATCCCCATGGTGACCCTATCCCCATGGTGACCCTATCCCCATGGTGACCCATTATTACCCAGGTTCTATCCCCCATGGTAACCCTATCTCCATGGTGACCCATTATTACCCAGGTTCTATCCCCATGGTAACCCTATCCCCATGGTGACCCATTATTACCCAGGTTCTATCCCCCATGGTAACCCTATCCCCATGGTGACCCATTATTACCCAGGTTCTATCCCCCATGGTAACCCTATCCCCATGGTGACCCATTATTACCAAGGTTCTATCCCCCATGGTAACCCTATCCCCATGGTGACCCATTATTACCCAGGTTCTATCCCCCATGGTAACCCTATCCCCATGGTGACCCATTATTACCCAGGTTCTATCCCCCATGGTAACCCTATCCCCATGGTGACCCATTATTACCCAGGTTCTATCCCCCATGGTAACCCTATCCCCATGGTGACCCATTATTACCCAGGTTCTATCCCCCATGGTAACCCTATCCCCATGGTGACCCATTATTACCCAGGTTCTATCCCCCATGGTAACCCTATCCCCATGGTGACCCATTATTACCCAGGTTCTATCCCCCATGGTAACCCTATCCCCATGGTGACCCATTATTACCCAGGTTCTATCCCCCATGGTAACCCTATCCCCCATGGTGACCCATTATTACCCAGGTTCTATCCCCCATGGTAACCCTATCCCCATGGTGACCCATTATTACCCAGGTTCTATCCCCCATGGTAACCCTATCCCCATGGTGACCCATTATTACCCAGGTTCTATCCCCCATGGTAACCCTATCCCCATGGTGACCCATTATTACCCAGGTTCTATCCCCCATGGTAACCCTATCCCCATGGTGACCCATTATTACCCAGGTTCTATCCCCCATGGTAACCCTATCCCCATGGTGACCCATTATTACCCAGGTTCTATCCCCCATGGTAACCCTATCCCCATGGTGACCCATTATTACCCAGGTTCTATCCCCCATGGTAACCCTATCTCCATGGTGACCCATTATTACCCAGGTTCTATCCCCATGGTAACCCTATCCCCATGGTGACCCATTATTACCCAGGTTCTATCCCCATGGTAACCCTATCCCCATGGTGACCCATTATTACCCAGGTTCTATCCCCCATGATAACCCTATCCCTATGGTGACCCATTATTACCCAGGTTCTATCCCCCATGGTAACCCTATCCCCATGGTGACCCATTATTACCCAGGTTCTATCCCCCATGGTGACCCTATCCCCATGGTGACCCTATCCCCATGGTGACCCTATCCCCATGGTGACCCTATCCCCATGGTGACCCTATCCCCATGGTGACCCTATCCCCATGGTGACCCATTATTACCCAGGTTCTATCCCCCATGGTAACCCTATCCCCATGGTGACCCATTATTACCCAGGTTCTATCCCCCATGGTAACCCTATCCCCATGGTGACCCATTATTACCCAGCTTCTATCCCCCATGGTGACCCTATCTATCTCCATGGTGACCCTATCTATCTATCTCCATGGTGACCCTATCTATCTATCTCCATGGTGACCCTATCTATCTATCTCCATGGTGACCCTATCTATCTATCTCCATGGTGACCCTATCTATCTATCTCCATGGTGACCCTATCTATCTATCTCCATGGTGACCCTATCTATCTATCTCCATGGTGACCCTATCTATCTATCTCCATGGTGACCCTATCTATCTATCTCCATGGTGACCCTATCTATCTATCTCCATGGTGACCCTATCTATCTATCTCCATGGTGACCCTATCTATCTATCTCCATGGTGACCCTATCTATCTATCTCCATGGTGACCCTATCTATCTATCTCCATGGTGACCCTATCTATCTATCTCCATGGTGACCCTATCTATCTATCTCCATGGTGACCCTATCTATCTATCTCCATGGTGACCCTATCTATCTCCATGGTGACCCTATCTATCTCCATGGTGACCCTATCTATCTCCATGGTGACCCTATCTATCTCCATGGTGAACCATTATTACCCAGGTTCTATCCCCCATGGTAACCCTATCCCCATGGTGACCCTATCCCCATGGTGACCCTATCTATCTCCATGGTGACCCATTATTACCCAGGTTCTGTCCCCCATGGTGACCCTATCCCCATGGTGACCCTAACCATCTCCATGGTGACCCATTATTACCCAGGTTCTATCCCCATGGTAACCCTATCCCCATGGTAACCCTATCTATCTCCATGGTGACCCTATCTATCTCCATGGTGACCCTATCCCCATGGTAACCCTATCTCCATGGTGACCCTATCCCCATGGTAACCCTATCCCCATGGTAACCCTATCTATCTCCATGGTGACCCATTATTACCCAGGTTCTATCCCCATGGTGACCCTATCCCCATGGTGACCCTATCTATCTCCATGGTGACCCTATCCCCATGGTAACCCTATCTATCTCCATGGTGACCCTATCCCCATGGTAACCCTATCTATCTCCATGGTGACCCTATCCCCATGGTGACCCTATCTATCTTCATGGTGACCCTATCCCCATGGTGACCCTATCCCCATGGTGACCCTATCTATCTCCATGGTAACCCTATCTATCTCCATGGTGACCCTATCCCCATGGTAACCCTATCCCCATGGTGACCCTATCCCCATGGTGACCCTATCCCCATGGTGACCCTATCCCCATGGTGACCCTATCCCCATGGTGACCCTATCCCCATGGTGACCCTATCCCCATGGTGACCCTATCTATCTCCATGGTGACCCTATCCCCATGGTAACCCTATCTATCTCCATGGTGACCCTATCCCCATGGTGACCCTATCCCCATGGTAACCCTATCCCCATGGTAACCCTATCTATCTCCATGGTGACCCTATCCCCATGGTGACCCTATCCCCATGGTGACCCTATCCCCATGGTGACCCTATCCCCATGGTGACCCTATCTATCTCCATGGTGACCCTATCCCCATGGTAACCCTATCCATCCCCATGGTGACCCTATCTATCTCCATGGTAACCCTATCCCCATGGTAACCCTATCTATCTCCATGGTGACCCTATCCCCATGGTAACCCTATCTATCCCCATGGTGACCCTATCCCCATGGTAACCCTATCTATCCCCATGGTGACCCTATCTATCTCCATGGTAACCCTATCCCCATGGTAACCCTATCTATCTCCATGGTGACCCTATCCCCATGGTGACCCTATCCCCATGGTGACCCTATCCCCATGGTGACCCTATCCCCATGGTGACCCTATCCCCATGGTGACCCTATCCCCATGGTGACCCTATCCCCATGGTGACCCTATCCCCATGGTGACCCTATCCCCATGGTGACCCTATCCCCATGGTGACCCTATCTATCTCCATGGTGACCCTATCCCCATGGTAACCCTATCTATCTCCATGGTGACCCTATCCCCATGGTGACCCTATCTATCTCCATGGTGACCCTATCCCCATGGTAACCCTATCTATCTCCATGGTGACCCTATCCCCATGGTAACCCTATCTATCTCCATGGTAACCCTATCTATCTCCATGGTGACCCTATCTATCTCCATGGTGACCCTATCCCCATGGTGACCCTATCCCCATGGTGACCCTATCCCCATGGTGACCCTATCTATCTCCATGGTGACCCTATCTATCTCCATGGTGACCCTATCTATCTCCATGGTGACCCTATCCCCATGGTAACCCTATCTATCTCCATGGTGACCCTATCTATCCCCATGGTGACCCTATCTATCTCCATGGTGACCCTATCCCTCTCCATGGTGACCCTATCCCCATGGTGACCCTATCCCCATGGTGACCCTATCTATCTCCATGGTGACCCTATCCCCATGGTAACCCTATCTATCTCCATGGTGACCCTATCCCCATGGTAACCCTATCTATCTCCATGGTAACCCTATCTATCTCCATGGTGACCCTATCTATCTCCATGGTGACCCTATCCCCATGGTGACCCTATCCCCATGGTGACCCTATCCCCATGGTGACCCTATCTATCTCCATGGTGACCCTATCTATCTCCATGGTGACCCTATCTATCTCCATGGTGACCCTATCCCCATGGTAACCCTATCTATCTCCATGGTGACCCTATCCCCATGGTAACCCTATCTATCCCCATGGTGACCCTATCTATCTCCATGGTGACCCTATCCCTCTCCATGGTGACCCTATCCCCATGGTGACCCTATCCCCATGGTGACCCTATCTATCTCCATGGTGACCCTATCTATCTCCATGGTGACCCTATCCCCATGGTAACCCTATCTATCTCCATGGTGACCCTATCCCCATGGTGACCCTATCTATCTCCATGGTGACCCTATCCCCATGGTAACCCTATCTATCTCCATGGTAACCCTATCTATCTCCATGGTGACCCTATCCCCATGGTAACCCTATCTATCTCCATGGTAACCCTATCTATCTCCATGGTGACCCTATCTATCTCCATGGTGACCCTATCCCCATGGTGACCCTATCCCCATGGTGACCCTATCCCCATGGTGACCCTATCTATCTCCATGGTGACCCTATCTATCTCCATGGTGACCCTATCCCCATGGTAACCCTATCTATCTCCATGGTGACCCTATCCCCATGGTAACCCTATCTATCCCCATGGTGACCCTATCCCTCTCCATGGTGACCCTATCCCCATGGTGACCCTATCCCCATGGTGACCCTATCCCCATGGTAACCCTATCCCCATGGTAACCCTATCTATCTCCATGGTGACCCTATCCCCATGGTAACCCTATCTATCTCCATGGTGACCCTATCCCCATGGTAACCCTATCTATCTCCATGGTAACCCTATCTATCTCCATGGTGACCCTATCTATCTCCATGGTGACCCTATCCCCATGGTGACCCTATCCCCATGGTGACCCTATCTATCTCCATGGTGACCCTATCTCCATGGTGACCCTATCCCCATGGTAACCCTATCTATCTCCATGGTGACCCTATCCCCATGGTAACCCTATCTATCCCCATGGTGACCCTATCTATCTCCATGGTGACCCTATCCCTCTCCATGGTGACCCTATCCCCATGGTGACCCTATCCCCATGGTGACCCTATCTATCTCCATGGTGACCCTATCCCCATGGTAACCCTATCTATCTCCATGGTGACCCTATCCCCATGGTAACCCTATCTATCCCCATGGTGACCCTATCTATCTCCATGGTAACCCTATCCCCATGGTAACCCTATCTATCTCCATGGTGACCCTATCCCCATGGTGACCCTATCTATCTCCATGGTGACCCTATCCCCATGGTAACCCTATCTATCTCCATGGTAACCCTATCTATCTCCATGGTGACCCTATCCCCATGGTGACCCTATCTATCTCCATGGTGACCCTATCTATCTCCATGGTGACCCTATCCCCATGGTAACCCTATCTATCTCCATGGTAACCCTATCTATCTCCATGGTGACCCTATCTATCTCCATGGTGACCCTATCCCCATGGTGACCCTATCCCCATGGTGACCCTATCCCCATGGTGACCCTATCTATCTCCATGGTGACCCTATCCCCATGGTGACCCTATCTATCTCCATGGTGACCCTATCTATCTCCATGGTAACCCTATCTATCTCCATGGTGACCCTATCTATCTCCATGGTAACCCTATCTATCTCCATGGTGACCCATTATTTACCTGGAGGTGAAGACCTTGGAGCAGCTGATGGAGGGGTTGATGTCGCACAGCGCTCGGTATCCGGCATCGCTCTCCCGGGAGGTCTCCACATGGAGGGCATAGAGCGAGAGGCCGATCCCCACCGAGCACAGCGCGACCCGCACAGCCCGCTCCCAGCCCGGCACCGCCGCCATCACTACTCTAACCACGGCTGACGTGGGCTTCCCAGCGCCCGCCTGTCCGTCACAGCCACTGCTCGCACGCCATTGGCTGCAGCTACCGGAAGGGGCGGGCACCGCGCGCACGGCATGCCGGGGGATGGAGTTCAGGAACAATCAGATGGAATGAGCTCTGTGTGTGTGAGAGGCAGTACTGCCAGCAACACAGCAATTCCAATGGGAAATAATCCTACTGCTCCCCTGGGAACCTGTATAATATATAAATAAATATAAATAATATAAATAAATATAAATAAATAATAATATAAATAAATAATAATATAAATACATAATAATAAGTATAAATAATAATAATGTAAATAAATAATAATAAATAATAATAATAAAAATAAATAATAATTTCAAAATAAATAATAATAAATAATAATATGAATAAATACTAATAATATAAAATAAATAAATACAGAAATTCCAATGGGAAATAATCCTACTGCTCCCCTGGGAACCTGTATAATATATAAATAAATATAAATAATATAAATAAATAATAATAATATGAATAAATAATAATAATATAAAAATAAATACAGAAATTCCAATGGGAAATAATCCTACTGCTCCCCTGGGAACCTATATAATATATAAATAATAATAATAATATGAATAAATAATAATATAAATTAATATAAATAATAATATAAATAAATAATACTAATATGAATAAATAATAATATAAATTAATAATATAAATTAATAATAATAATAATATAAATAAATAATTTCAAAATAAATAATAATAATATAAATCAATAATAATATGAATAAATAATAATAATAATAATAATATAAAAATAAATACAGAAATTCCAATGGGAAAATAATCCTACTGCTCCCCTGGGAACCTATATAATATATAAATAATAATAATATGAATAAATAATAATATAAATCAATAATATAAATAATAATATAAATAAATAATAATAATATGAATAAATAATAATATAAATAAATAATAATAATATAAATTAATAATAATAATAATAATAATAATATAAATAAATAATAATTTCAAAATAAATAATAATAATATAAATAAATAATAATATAAATAAATAATAATAATATAAATAAATAATAATTTCAAAATAAAAACAGCAATTCCTATGGGAAATAATCCTACTGCTCCCCTGGGAACCTATATAATATATAAATAAATATAAATAATAATAATAATATAAATAAATAATAATAATATAAATTAAATTATTATTATTAATAATAATAATAATGATAATATAAATAAATAATAATTTCAAAATAAATAATAATAATATAAATAAATAATAATATAAATAAATAATAATAATATAAATAAATAATAATTTCAAAATAAAAACAGCAATTCCAATGGGAAATAATCCTACTGCTCCCCTGGGAACCTATATAATATATAAATAAATATAAATAATAGAAATAAATACAAATAAATAATAATAATATAAATAAATAATAATAATAATAATAATATGAATAAATAATAATATAAATAAATAATAATTTCAAAATAAAAACAGCAATTCCAATGGGAAATAATCCTACTGCTCCCCTGGGAACCTATATAATATATAAATAAATATAAATAATGATAATTTGAAAAAATAATAATATAAATAAATAATAATAATATAAATAATAATAATATGAATAAATAATAATAATATAAAAATTAATACAGAAATTCCAATGGGAAATAATCCTACTGCTCTCCTGGGAACCTACATAATATATATATATATATATATATATATATATATATATATATATAATAATGTAAATAATAAAAATATAAAAATAAATACAGCAATTCCAATGGGAAATAATCCTACTGCTCCCCTGGGAACCTATATAATATATAAATAAATATAAATAATAGAAATAAATACAAATAAATAATAATAATATAAATAAATAATAATAATAATAATATGAATAAATAATAATATAAATAAATAATAATTTCAAAATAAAAACAGCAATTCCAATGGGAAATAATCCTACTGCTCCCCTGGGAACCTATATAATATATAAATAAATATAAATAATGATAATTTGAAAAAATAATAATATAAATAAATAATAATAATATAAATAATATGAATATGAATAAATGATAATAATATAAAAATAAATACAGAAATTCCAATGGGAAATAATCCTACTGCTCTCCTGGGAACCTACATAATATATATATATATATATATATATATATATATATATATATATATATATATATATATATATAATAATGTAAATAATAAAAATATAAAAATAAATACAGCAATTCCAATGGGAAATAATCCTACTGCTCTCCTGGGGACCTATATATATTTATATATATAAATAAATATAAATAAATATAAATAATAATATCAAAATACACTTATATTACATATATATCCTCATCCTCCCTTGTGCCATCATCGTCCGCTTAGATCTATGGTGGAGGACCTGGATCTAAACTTCCTCTGCTGAGGTAATATGACAGTCATCATTACTTGATAAGTCGTACTGCGCTTCCTGAAGAGGGCTGTACCGTGCCTCGGACTGTGTCAAACTGCGGGCTATACCCTGGACTGGGAGAGATCACGGTGATTTCAGCTGACATTTATCTTTCACCATGAAGATGTAAACATGAAAGGGTCCTTCACTGCAATCTGAGAAACCTCTGGGGATGTGGGGCAATGGGTACATGGGAATAAGCATCCTGCAAATCTGTAGAAATCATCCAATGTACTAGGAATACTGCTGGTAATAATACATATTTTATATAATTTATATATGTTTTTAATCTATTTTATTAACAGGTGATTATTCATTCTTTAGCTTAGGTCTTTTATTTATATTTATTGTTATAATTGTTTTCTGATCTTGTATACTAATCATTTTCCCTTTTCTTTATTATTCTTTTAATGCCTTTAACGTCCACAATGTGCATATATGGACAATGAGATTTTAGCCCATTCATAAAATGGCATCTTCAGGACTTCCGCTTTCCCTGACAGACTCCATGGGACACTACATATGGTTTCATCAGGACCTAACACCGACTTAGGAGACGAATAAGGAGGCGTTCCCTCGCCGCAAGATGATCCACGTCACGTGGTGTGATGTACCCATGGACGTCGGAAGGAGGGAGACATGATTACACGGGGGGCGCTGGAGGAAGTCCATCACAGCATGTGACATATCGGCTATCACCGGGTGGAAACGGAAGAAGAAAAAAGATGCTGATGGACATATTGTGGAGGGCATTTGGGTTTAATAGGATGTCACCATCTTGGTAATGGCGGAACACCTTATTTGGGAATAGGAGTGTTGCATTTTAATTATGATATATATATACAGGGAGTGCAGAATTATTAGGCAAGTTGTATTTTTGAGGATTAATTTTATTATTGAACAACAACCATGTTCTCAATGAACCCAAAAAAACTCATTAATATCAAAGCTGAATATTTTTGGAAGTAGTTTTTAGTTTGTTTTTAGTTATAGCTATTTTAGGGGGGTATCTGTGTGTGCAGGTGACTATTACTGTGCATAATTATTAGGCAACTTAACAAAAAACAAATATATACCCATTTCAATTATTTATTTTTACCAGTGAAACCAATATAACATCTCAACATTCACAAATATACATTTCTGACATTCAAAAACATAACAAAAACAAATCAGTGACCAATATAGCCACCTTTCTTTGCAAGGACACTCAAAAGCCTGCCATCCATGGATTCTGTCAGTGTTTTGATCTGTTCACCATCAACATTGCATGCAGCAGCAACCACAGCCTCCCAGACACTGTTCAGAGAGGTGTACTGTTTTCCCTCCTTGTAAATCTCACATTTGATGATGGACCACAGGTTCTCAATGGGGTTCAGATCAGGTGAACAAGGAGGCCATGTCATTAGATTTTCTTCTTTTATACCCTTTCTTGCCAGCCACGCTGTGGAGTACTTGGACGCGTGTGATGGAGCATTGTCCTGCATGAAAATCATGTTTTTCTTGAAGGATGCAGACTTCTTCCTGTACCACTGCTTGAAGAAGGTGTCTTCCAGAAACTGGCAGTAGGACTGGGAGTTGAGCTTGACTCCATCCTCAACCCGAAAAGGCCCCACAAGCTCATCTTTGATGATACCAGCCCAAACCAGTACTCCACCTCCACCTTGCTGGCGTCTGAGTCGGACTGGAGCTCTCTGCCCTTTACCAATCCAGCCACGGGCCCATCCATCTGGCCCATCAAGACTCACTCTCATTTCATCAGTCCATAAAACCTTAGAAAAATCAGTCTTGAGATATTTCTTGGCCCAGTCTTGACGTTTCAGCTTGTGTGTCTTGTTCAGTGGTGGTCGTCTTTCAGCCTTTCTTACCTTGGCCATGTCTCTGAGTATTGCACACCTTGTGCTTTTGGGCACTCCAGTGATGTTGCAGCTCTGAAATATGGCCAAACTGGTGGCAAGTGGCATCTTGGCAGCTGCACGCTTGACTTTTCTCAGTTCATGGGCAGTTATTTTGTGCCTTGGTTTCTCCACACGCTTCTTGCGACCCTGTTGACTATTTTGAATGAAACGCTTGATTGTTCGATGATCACGCTTCAGAAGCTTTGCAATTTTAAGAGTGCTGCATCCCTCTGCAAGATATCTCACTATTTTTGACTTTTCTGAGCCTGTCAAGTCCTTCTTTTGACCCATTTTGCCAAAGGAAAGGAAGTTGCCTAATAATTATGCACACCTGATATAGGGTGTTGATGTCATTAGACCACACCCCTTCTCATTACAGAGATGCACATCACCTAATATGCTTAATTGGTAGTAGGCTTTCGAGCCTATACAGCTTGGAGTAAGACAACATGCATAAAGAGGATGATGTGGTCAAAATATTCATTTGCCTTATAATTCTGCACTCCCTGTATTTGATGTTAATTATTTTTTATATGTTATATAAGTGGAATGTGTGTGCATTTCCACTATGCTTACACCTGAGGAAGACCCGGTTGTGGGTTGAAACGCGTGGTGTTTTAAACTTTATTTTATTTTGTCTGTTTGTACTATTTGTACTAAATAAATAGCTTATGTTCACTTTGGACCTGGGAGTTCCTGTTGTTCCTGTGATAAAAGCTACCCCGATGTGGGTTACATATGCTGGAGAAAACACTCTACACATCTGAGAGGAGATGGTGTGCCTTATAAGTCCAGACAGGGCCGCCATCAGGGGGTGACAACCATAACAGTTGTCACGGGCCCGGCGGCCCTGGGGGGCCCGGCCGCCCGGGCCCCACATGTGGGGCCCATCGGGTGGCCCACACACTTAGGGCCACCCGATGGGCCCCCTCCTTCAGGGGCCCGGTCAGCGCTGTGGTCGTTGTATAGCGCGACCGGGCCCCTTTAAAAAAAAAAAAAAAAAGCAGCCGCAAGTGCTGCTGGGAGGAAGTGGTCACTTCCTCCCAGCTCACTCCGCGCGGGAGGAGCGCGCGCGCCCAGCCGTGACGAGGGAGAGCCAGGCAGTGAAGAGGGAGCAGCGCCGACTCCCATCATCCCCAGCCACCCTCCTGCAAAGAAAAGGTAAGAGACAGGAGGGTGGCTGGAAAATGAGCTGTGTGTGTGCATGCATGTATGTATGTATGTCTGTCTGTGTGTGTCTGTATGCATGTATGTCTATGTATGTATGTATGTCTGTCTGTATATCTGTGTGTATGTCTATGTCTATATGTGTGTCTGTATGCATGTATGTGTATGTCTGTCTGTATGTGTCTGTCTGGATGCATGCATGGCTGTCTGTATGTCTATGTCTGTCTGTCTGTATGCGTGTATGTCTGTCTGTATGCATGTATGTCTGTGTGTCTGGATGCATGGATGTGTATGTATGTCTGTCTGTGTATGTATGTCTGTCTGCATGCATGTATGTCTGTCCGTATGTCTATGTATGTATGTATGTCTGTGTGTATGTATATATGTCTGTATGCATGTATGTCTGTATGCATGTATGTCTATGTATGTATATATGTATGTCATTATATGTGTATGTATGTATGTCTGTATGAATGTATGTCTGCATATCATTATGAACGTAGGTCTGTGTGTATGTGTGTATGGATTTCTGTATGCATGTATGTCTGTCAGTATGTCTGTATATATGCATGTATGTCTGTCTGTATGTATGTCTGTATGCCATTATGAATGTATGTCTGTGTATGTCTGTATGCCATTATGAATGTATGTCTGTGTATGTCTGTATGCCATTATGAATGTATGTGTGTATGGATGTCAGTGTCTGTATGTATGAATGTGTGTGTGTGTGTGTGTGTGTATGTATGTCGGTGTCTGAATGTATGGATGTGTCTTTATGTCCTCTTGCATGTGTGTCTGTATGTATGTTAGTATGTGTCTGTCTGTCACTATGTATGCCTGTGTGTATGTCTCAGTGTGTGTGTGTGTCAGTATGTATGCCTGTATGCGTGTATGTCTGTTTCAGTATGTGTGTCTGTTAGTATGTATCTGTGTCCTTTTGTATCAGTGTGTGCACCCAGTGGGCGGTATTTGGAGGCGGGCCCCAGGGGGCCCAGACCCTGAGCTGAGTTTGGGGCCCCAAAATTTCTGGTGGCGGCCCTGAGTCCAGAGCCAACTTATGATAGGCTCTGAAAATTGTGAGTGTACTGACTTTGTATATATCAATTCTAACCATTCATACAGGCTATAGTATGTATTGTTCTATTTCCTGTTTAATATAGGAATCAATATTACTCCAAAAAGTGATACATTTTACCAAATTATTGTTTTAAGGTAAATGGTATGTGTGCGCTGAACATCTTTTCTTCTTTTCTATTGTATACTGTATTTTAAGTGTATTTTAATGACTGTACACTTAGGTGGATTTTAGCAGCACCATTTTTTGCGCCACCTATTACTTCTTTTTTTGCTATTTCAATATATATACAACGTCATACTATGTGTATTTTCTTATTAATATATACATATATTAATATAAAAATACACTTAGAGTAAAATTACACATGTGTATATATAATAACGATATATATTGTATGTATATATTATTATAAAAAAGAAATAATAATAAATTAAAAATAAATGTAAAAATAATAAAACAAAATCTAAAAAATTATATATATATTTATATAAATGTAATTTTATTCTAACTGTATTTTAATATTAATATATATATATATATATATATATATGAATGAAATTATATATACATCTATGTATCTATAAATCTATAAAAATAATACGAAATATACATAATTACATAAATAATTTCATAAATATATTATACACGTAGACTTCAAATATATAAATATGTATTTATATTTAAATTGTAGGTGCATATTTATGTAATATTTTTACATAATTAAAATGTTTTTATTGATTGCAATTTGAGGGACCTGCCTGACAACCCAGGCGGAAAGTCCAGAGAATTTAATTTGCTAGCACTATATTTAACCCTGTAATTTTCCAAGACACCCAAAAAAACCTGTACATGGTAGACATGTTTTACTCGGTAGACTTCGCTGAACACAAGTAGTTTCACACACAAATGGTACTTTCACTGATATCATTGTTGTAATATATTTTACTGTTTTGAAACACTAGTATTTGTGCTTAGCGAAGTCTCCTGAGTATAACAGTACCCCCCATGTACAGGTTTTATAGTGTTTTTGAAAGTTACAGGGTCGAATATAAGGCCGTTTTTTCACATTGAAATTTGCCAGATTGGTTATGTTGCCTTTAAGACCGTATGGTAGACCAGGAATGAGAATTACCCCCAGGATGGCATACCATTTGCAAAAGAAAACAACCCAAGGAATTGCAAATGGGGCATGTCCAGTCATTTTCAGTAGCCACTTTAACCTACTAGCATTCATAATTGTTTTTTGCATTTTTAACACTCAAACAAATATAAACGCTAAATTTGGCCAGTGTTTGTGACTAAGTGGCTACTAAAAAAGAGTGGCCATCCCCCATTTTGAATACCGTGGGTTGTCTACTTTAAAAAAATATATGATTTTAAGGGGGTAAATTACATTGGCCAGCTTCAAAAATGTCCCAAATAGGACCTGGGTGCATGGTGACCAGCTGTGACAATTCCAAGTTGGAAAACTGGAATGCGCACCCTCCAAATAAGGTCTTTTAGCCCCTAGAGAACTCAACACACCTATACATGGGGGGGTATCCCTGTACTCAGAAGATGTTGCTGAACACATATTGGGGTGTTCTTTGGCAGTAACCCTTAAAGTTCTCAGTACATTTATTCTTAAATTGCTATGTGTGTCAAAAAATCACCAATTATTTTTAATTTTTTTTTTTTAGATTTGGCATAGATTGGTGGTAAAATGGTTGCATGAAAAGAGTGAAAATACCCCAAGTGGAATACCTTAGGTTGTCTTCTTTTAAAAAAAAATCTATACATGTGAAGGGTTATTCGGGGATTCCTGACAGATATCAGTGTTACAATGTAACTTGCATTCATTTAGAAAAAAAATGATTTGGAATTAGCAAAGTGCTACTTGTACGTATGGCCCTATAACTTTCCAAAAAAGCTAAGAACATGTTATCATTGGGTATTTCTAAACTCACAAAATTGTAAAACTATTTAGCATGGGTGTTTTTTGGCGGTTGTAGATGCGTAACAGATTTTGGGGTTCAAAGTTCGAAAAAGTGTTTTTTGAAATTTTTCATCATATTTTATAATTTTTTTATAGTAAATTATATGATATGATGAAAATAATGTTATCTTTAGAAAGACAATTTAATGGCGAGAAAGACTCTATATAATATGTGTGGGTACAGTAAATGAGTACGAGACAAATTACAGCTAAACACAAACACCGCAGAAATGTAAAACCAGCCCTGGTCCTTAACGGTAAGAAAATTGAAAAGCGGTCTGGCTACTAAAAAAGACTGGAAATACCCCATTTGGAATGCCCTGGGTTATCTACATTTGAAAATGGTATGCCATGATGGGGTTATTTCACATTCCTGGGCTCCATATGGTCTCAAAAGGCAACACTAGAAGAAATTGGTCTAGATGAATATTCTTGTTCTTGGGTAGAACATTGGCTTAAGGATAGAGTACAGCGAGTTGTCATAAATGGTAAATTTTCAAGCTGGACAAAAGTGGTAAGTGGTGTCCCTCAGGGTTCTGTTTTGGGACCGCTTCTATTTAACATATTTATAAATGATCTTGAAACAGGCATTGAAAGCCATGTATCAGTGTTTGCAGATGACACAAAACTTTATAAAGTAATAAAATGTGAACAGGATATTGCTTTGCTGCAGAGGGATTTGGATAGATTGGGGGACTGGGCACTAAAATGGCAGATTAAATTTAACACAGAGAAATGCAAGTTATGCACTTCGGGGTTAAGAATGCACAAGCAACTTACACACTAAATGGTAGTGAATTAGGGATAACCACACACGAGAAGGATTTGGGAATTGTTATAGACAACAAATTAGGCAGCGATATGCAATGTCAATCTGCAGTTGCTAAAGCCAGTAAAGGTTTTGTCATGAATAAATAGGGGCATAAATTCTCGGGATGAAAATATAATTTTGCATCTTTAAAAATTGCTGGTAAGACCACACCTTGAATATGCTGTGCAATTTTGGGCGCCTGTTCTAAAGAAAGATATCAAGGCACTAGAAAAAGTGCAGAGACGAGCTACAAAATATATTCGGGGCCAGTACAAACCATTATCTGGAAATCTATTCATAAACAGGGCTATACATAGGACACGAGGTCACACATTTAGGCTTGAAGAAAGGAGATTTCATCTAAGGCAAAGAAAAGGTTTTTTTACAGTAAGAGCAATTAGGATATGGAATTCATTGCCGGAAGAGGTGGTTTTGTCAGAGTCTATACAGATGTTTAAATTGCAATTGGATAAATACTTGCAAAAACATAACATACAGGGATACAATTTCTAATTAGTGGGGTAATAGCTGCTTGATCCAAGGAGACATCTGACTGCTATTTTGGGGTCAAGAAGGAATTTTTTCCTAGTTTGTTGCAAAATTGGAAGCGCTTCAGGCTGGGTTTTTTGCCTTCTTTTGGATCAACAGCAAAAACAAAAGTGAGGAAGGCTGAACTTGATGGATGCAAGTCTCTTTTCAGCTATGTAACTATGTAACAGACCCAGCAAACCAATCTGGCAAACTGAATTGGGTAAGCCCTATAATGACCCTGTACCTTTTAAAAACACCATAAAACCTGTACATGGGGGGTATAGTTATACTCGGGAGACTTCGCTGAACACAAATATGAGTGTTTACAACAGAGAAACTTATCACAACGATGAATTAACCAGTAAAAGTGCAGTTTTTGTGTAAAATAATGCAAAAAACAAATAAAAATCTGTGAGCTTTGAAGTTGCTGTTTAGTGGATGAGTAAGTGCGCTGGATCTTGTGTATTTTATTTATATATATATATATATGAATGCCATTTATAATGTTTTTTTATTTCCTGTTTGGGGGACTGCTTGACACCCCTGGCAGACCCACTGCAGGCAGCGCTTTAGACTTATCATCGCGATGACATGGCCTAGAAGGGCAACCTGATTGGCTGCAGGGGGACAGCCTGTGTTGTCAGGCAGCCCCCCACCCGTCACGATCGCTGTAAGCGGTAACAGTACGCAGCCCCTGCGGCTGGGACACTTACCTTTACCGGCGATCGTGGTCCACCCATTTAAATCCACAAAATGAAGGGAGGCATAGTACGCCATACCGTCATTAACGGGTTAATATTTATTATCAAAATACCCGACACCATAAATACTACAGTGAGCTGTAGTGGTTATGGTGCGTGGAGTCTACCTTTAAAAGAGTGCCCGTTCTTTCTTTATATGAAGACATTTCGATCAGATAGCCGGGAAGACGATCTTCCTCTTTGCATTTTATTATAGTACGAAGCAGATGGCAATGTTTATCATTACCGATGGTGCAGCTTGATGATTGCCACGCTATAAGAAGTATCGAAGTGCTTGGGAGAGCGTCGGTACTGATGGCGAAGGCGGTCTCCTCGCTGGACTCGAGGTAAGCATCTTCTTTATTTTACAGGCACCGGGTAAAAAGGGGGCCTAGTACACTCACCATAAATCCATGTATACAGGACACTGAATTCTGAGCTTTGGCTAAATGACTGATTATACAGATGGAGCTCCTGTAACTGTCAGATAGCGCTGGGCAGCATTTTCAAGGCTTCTCTGGATTACAAAATCATACAATATGGTAGCCCTCGTAGGACTGTAAAGGCTGACTCAGCATATAACACCACCCTGTTTAATGCCAGACATATTTAATGAACAGCTATGTAATGGCACGAACTGGAAAACTGCAGAATGTCTGAATATGAGACATATTCACTTCACTTCAACCTGTAGCTCATATTTCCTCCACTGCTTTACACCTTTTCCCCAAACTGAATAAAATACACAATTTTCTGTGTCAGTGCACTTATTTTTCAATGGACTTTACCTACATGTCTGCAAACAGAAAGCGGGTAAGTGGACAGCGTGCACACATGGAGAGCTGGGGTAAGTGGACAGTGGGGGTACGTGGACAGCGTGCACACATGGAGAGCGGGGGTAAGTGGACAGCGTGCACACATGGAGAGCGGGGGTAAGTGGACAGTGTGCACACATGGAGAGCGGGGGTAAGTGGACAGCGTGCACACATGGAGAGCGGGGGTAAGTGGACAGCGTGCACACATGGAGAGCGGGGGTAAGTGGACAGCGTGCACACATGGAGAGCAGGGGTAAGTGGACAGCGTGCACACATGGAGAGCAGGGGTAAGTGGACAGCGTGCACACATGGAGAGCGGGGGTAAGTGGACAGCGTGCACACATGGAGAGCGGGGGTAAGTGGACAGCGTGCACACATGGAGAGCGGGGGTAAGTGGACAGCATGCACGCATGGAGAGCTGGGGTAAGTGGACAGCGTGCACACATGGAGAGCTGGGGTAAGTGGACAGCGTGCACACATGGAGAGCTGGGGTAAGTGGACAGCAGGGGTACGTGGACAGCGTGCACACATGGAGAGGGGGGAAAGTGGACAGCGTGCACACATGGAGAGCGGGGGTAAGTGGACAGCGTGCACAAATGGAGAGAGGGGGAAGTGGACAGCGTGCACAAATGGAGAGAAGGGGAAAGTGGACAGCGTGCACACATGGAGAGAGGGGGTAAGTTGACAGCGTGCACACATGGAGAGCTGGGGTAAGTGGACAGCGTGCACGCATGAAGAGGGGGTAAGTGGATAGCGTGCACACATGGAGGGGGGGGTAAGTGGACAGCGTGCACACATGCACACATGGAGAGAGGGAGTAAGTGGACAGTGTGCACGCATAGAGAGCGGGGATAAGTGGTCAGCATGCACACATGGAGAGGGAGGGTAAGTGGACAGCGTGCACACATGGAGAGCAGTGATAAGTGGACAGCGTGGTTGACAGCGTGCACACATGGAGAGGGGGTAAGCGGACAGCGTGCAAGCATGGAGAATAGGGATAAATGGACAGCGTGCACACATGGAGAGCGGGGGTAAGTGGACAGCGAACACATGGAGAGCGGGGGTAAGTGGACAGCGAACACATGGAGAGCGGGGGTAAGTGGACAGCGAACACATGGAGAGCGGGGGTAAGTGGACAGCGTGCACACATGGAGAGGGGGGATAGGCAGAGACAGTGTGTACACATAGGAAGCTGGGATAGGCAAAGACAGTGTGTACACATAGGAAGCTGGGATAGGCAGAGACAGTGTGTACACATAGGAAGCTGGGATAGGCAGAGACAGTGTGTACACATACGAAGCTGGGATAGGCAGAGACAGTGTGTACACATAGGAAGCTGGGATAGGCAGAGACAGTGTGTACACATACGAAGCTGGGATAGGCAGAGACAGTGTGTACACGTAGGAAGCTGGGATAGGCAGAGACAGTGTGTACACACATGTATACATGTGAAGCTGGGGTAGGTGTATATAACAAACAGATTGTAAGCTCATTATGTTTTAATAAAGCTGACTCATAATGAGATATCAGGAAGTGCAAATTATCAATCGTTGTACAACGTCTTCTGAGTCATCGTCACCGTAATGCCATCATGAAGACTGCACTGCTGGGGTCAGCCCTGGCACTGTGTCAAATTCTGTGCATGCATCGTTTGTCTACAGAAATCATTCCTATTTTCTAAGCCGGCCATAGACCTTGTCTACTCGATGAACACTGCCTGTTACATGAAGAAACCCCCTCGTCTTCGCAATATGCAGCAAACTCTGAGATCCATTCCTTGACCTCATTCAACTGTCCTGGAGATCAGGAATGTCGGACAGGATCATGGGAGACCCCAGCTGGAGATCTTCCTGAAGGGAAGCCATGTCGGCAGGATTCATCCGGTGAACTTCCAGCCAATCAGCTAAGAGCGAGGCCGAAAGAGGAGCAGAGTCCACTAGGCTGTAGGGCAAAAGAGACAGAGCCAGGTTTGTACCTAAACAGAAAATAACTACACAATGTATGCAAGGAGAAGGTATATGGCGAGAGCCTGACTGGTAGCACAGTATTAGTCATCAGACTGTTAATAATAAGCATTACAATACGTAGAGCAAGTGTGAACAATGCCAGGAGGGGGAAGATATAACAGCGGCACGCCTGCCAGTCAAGGCAGACGGGCTGGCAGCTAGATGCATACCATGCACCCAGGCAGTGGCAATCATAAACCTAAAGAAATGTCTGTAGTGGCAAAGGGCAAGCTGCAAGGAAAGTAAGAGAGAGTGATAGAGAAATAAGCAGGCGTCTTGGAAGCAGGAAATATTCTTCTAGAGCTGGGATCTGCTGGGGGTTGCTGTGTACCTCTCGCGGTTCTCTGATGGCATCTCAAAGGACTGGTTCAGGAACTCCTCCAGATCAAAGCCCACTCCATACCCAGCTCCACTTCCTTTGGGGGTCACTGAGAAGACGGGCGGGAGAAGATCTTCAACCTGAAAGGAACACAAGATAATTCAGGAGCCCAGTAAAGGTTAATAGCGCACGTTCATTAATAATGGAGAGGGTTCCATATTCATTTCAATGAATACGGCAGATTGTGCTGAAAGGTTATAGGATGGCCGTAGCATGGGTTAAATAATTACACGGTTATTAATCAAAAGGTAAAAGTTAGGCCAAATTGCCAAGATGGAGTAAATAGCAGAATCACAAAATATTCCCAGTCTGACTATCTTTGCTAAAATTTGCAATTCTCTTTGGTGAAAAGCCATACAGTAAAGGGAAACTGTAGACACAAAAAACATTTCAACTGATTGAAATGGTTATGGTGGCTGGAGTCCATGGCCACTTGGTCCCTCCTTAATGTTAAATTATTGCGACACTATTTAGCACTGACGCTCAGCCCCCAACTGAAAGCAGCCCGGTCCCCTAAGGCAAAATATTGTAGGTGCAGCTTGTCTTGCGTCACACCAGGGATAGCAACATTGCCAGCAGTTTCTGGTAAGACTTGGTATAGACTGAGGCAGAGTCTAACGCCACCTTCACCATATCATAACTGGGGCCAGACTGCAGCCTGCCGTGAACTGAACATCTCCGCTAACTGGTAAGTAAACGGTTTACCAGTGATGCAGGGCTGGCACTCATGGACCCTTTAAGGAAGACAGGTAGATATGTATAAAGGGCACATTACTACCTCCAAACAACCTCTTAACTTTGTGTCTGGCTCTGTACCTGCACAATATATGTAATTTTCTTTTATTTAATGCAGTACGTTCTGTAACTATCACAAAAATTTTTTAATTTTTTGGGATGGCTCATTAAATTTAAAGATAACATTTATTACTCTAAAGAGCTTTGCAATTTTAAGGAACATGATATATACACAGTCTAAGTCACTCATACATTGGGGAGAGGACTGACCTGGGACTTTGAAAGCTGCTGCGTGACCAGGCTAATATCTGGAGAGGTCGGGTGGGAGGTGTCATCTGTGTTGAACGTGGTGGGTGGGAGTGGCGTGATGTCACAAGCCTTGTGTTCTCCCTGAGATAGACTGTTTCCCCCCCTAGAATATGGAATTCCGGGCGCTGTCTGTGTCTGCTCCAAGGCAGTTGGATTACGAAGAAAAAGAGAGGGATCTATAGTCAATGAGCCTCTCTTGCCATCTCCAGTGTCTGGAGCAGGCCATCCTTCTTGTCCACATCTGGGCCAGGGTGCATTGGGTCTGGAGGGGATGGGAAAATTACTTTGCAAAACATGTCCTCCACCAATGAACTTGACATCAGAAGGAAGCTGGGCTGCTACTGGAGGGGGCCCTGGCTTAGCTTGTGGAGCCAAAACTACTGTAGTAATATGGAAACCTGAAGATGTAGGAGGGACATAGTGTACTAGGTTGGGCACAGGGCAGGGGTTCAAACATCTGGGTACAAACTGCATACTTGGAGTTAGGGTGGGAGCAGTGAGGATTCCGTTTTGACGGCTGCCAGCTTTATCAATTGGGTTGATGTTAGGCACACTAAATACAGGCTGGGCAACAGGGCAGATTTCTGCTGCTTGTGCAGGACAAGGTGCGGGCTTTGAACATGATGGTGTCTGGATTAGAGGCAGATTGGGTGGCTGCTGCTGAGTCTGGTCAATCATCCGAGTCCATCTCTCCAACAGGTTCTTATCGTTCTCACTCAGGACCAACCCACCAAACCCCTCAGCTTTCTTCAACTCCCGCCGTTCCTTCTCTTTTTGCTTCTTTTCCCTCTCCCTGGCACGCTCATGGCGCCTCCTTCTCTTCTCTTCACGTTCGCGTTGGCGTTCCTGAGCCGTTATTGGCTTCTTCATTTCTGGAGCTTCGGAGACAGACGTGGCAGCATCTAGGAGGAATATACAGAATGGTCAAAGTTGATGGATATGAAAGGTAAATATGAAGTTATGGCATTGTTAAAATAACACTAATATTGAAGTAGTGAATGAGATCCAACAATATTTACAGCTCAACCACGACGTGGCATAGAGAAGTTAGAGTGGTTAACCACACTGTACCTACTGACAGGCCAAATAACAAGCTGGTTGATTGCAGAGTGCCAACCGTAATGTTTTGGGAGAAGAATGATGGTAGTTGGGAATTCTCCCTGTGCACAAAGGTAGGTTCCCAGAAAAATGGTTTGTTGAGTTGTGTGCAAGAGTATTTGACTGTCCACCAACTCTTGGCCAGGCCTAGTCACGCAACATCGAAGAGAGCTTAAACTACTGTCTCTTTTGCTAAATAAAAGCAAATAATCAAATCCCTGAAACAATGTTTAATCATCTAATAGGAAGCCTTACCAGGTGAGTGATATAGCAGCAAAAGGGGAACGATCTCCATATTCACGGTCATTGTTTGGAATAAGATGTTTGACAAGAACGCATCCACATACATATGGGCATGATGCATCTTTTCCAAAATGTGTTGCATAGACTATACCTTTCAATAATTTAAATTGTACATTGAAAACATATACACTTTAAATGCATGCATGTTTCATGTTTTTTTATTGGTGGTAAACCTACTAAACAGTGATTTGTTTTTTATTTTATATATATATATATACACACACACAGTATCTCACAATAGTGAGTACACCTCTCACACTTTGTAAATATTTTATTATATCTTTTCATGTGACAAAACTGAATAAATGACACTCTGCTACAATGTAAAGTAGTAAGTGTACAGCCTGTATAACAGGGTACATTCGCTGTCCCCTCAAAATAACTCAACACACAGCCATTAATGTCTAAACCGTTGGCAACAAAAGTGAGTACACCCCTAAGTGGAAATGTCCAAATTGGGCCCAATTAGCCATTTTCCCTCCCTGGTGTCATGTGACTCGTTAGTGTTACAATGTCTCAGGTGTGAATGGGGAGCAGGTGTGTTACATTTGGTGTTATCGCTCTCACACTCTCTCATACTGGCCACTGGAAGTTCAACACGGCCCCTCATGGCAAAGACCTCTCTGAGGATCTAAAAAAAAAAAATGAACTGTTGCCTAGGGAATAAGAAGATGGCAAAGTCCCTGAAACTGAGCTGCAGCACGGTGGGCAAGATCATACAGCGGTTTCACAGGACAGGTTCCACTCAGAACAGGCCTCGCCATGGTCGACCAAAGAAGTTGAGCGCACGTGGTCAGCGTCATATCCAGAGATTGTCTTTAGGAAATAGACGTATGAATGCTGCCAGCATTGCTGCAGAGGTTGAAGGGGTGGGGAGTCAGCCTGTCAGTGCTCAGACCATAGACTGCACACTGCATCAAATTGGTCTGCATGGCTGTCGTCCCAGAAGGAAGCCTCTTCTAAAGATGATGCACAAGAAAGACCGCAAACAGTTTGCTGAAGACAAGCAGACTAAGGACATGGATTACTGGAACCAGGTCCTGTGGTCCGATGAGACCAAGATAAACTTATTTGGTTTAGATGGTGTCAAGCGTGTGTGGTGGCAACCAGCTGAGGAGTACCTACAGTCAAGCATGGTGGTTGGAGTGTCATGGTCTGGGCCTGCATGAGTGCTGCCAGCACTGGGGAGCTACAGTTCGTTGGGGGAACCTTGAATGCCAACATGTATTGTGACATACTAAAGCAGAGCATGATCTCCTCCCTTCGGAGATTGGGCCGCAGGGCAGTATTCCAACATGATAACGACCCCAAACACACCTCCAAGATGATCACTGCCTTGCTAAATAAGCCGAAGTTAAAGGTGATGGACTGGCCAAGCATGTCTCCAGACCGAAACCCTATTGAGCATCTGTGAGGCATCCTCAAAACGGAAGAAGTGGTTTCACAAGGTCTCTAACATCCACCAGCTCCGTGATGTTGTCATGGAGGAGTGGAAGAGGACTCCAGTGGCAAGCTGTGAAGCTCTGGTGAACTCCATGCCCATGAGGGTTAAGGCAGTGCTGGAAAATAATGGTGGCCACACAAAATATTGACACTTTGGGCCCAATTTGGACATTTCCACTTTGGGGTGTACTCACTTTTGTTGCCAACATTAATGGCTGTCTGTTGACTTATTTTGAGGGGACAGCAAATTTACACTGTTATACAGGCTGTACACTTACTACTTTACATTGTAGCCGAATGTCATTTCTTCAGTGTTGTCACATGAAAAGATATAATAAAATATTTGCAAAAATATTATGGGTGTACTCTCTTTTGTGAGTTACTGTATATATATATAGTTTTATTTTTTTGGAGTGTCTCTTTAAGGTAGTGGGTGAAGAAGATAATAAAGGATAAGTCTTAGGAACCAAGCAACAAAGATTGAATAAAAAGTTTTAAACAGCCTAGAATAAAGAAATTATAATTTACTGTAGAATATGAAATATACAATTAAGCTTAAAAGAGGTGTCCTCTGTGCCTTACCTTTTCCCTTGTTCCGCAGAGCTGATTTCATAAGCGCGGCTTTAAGCGCTGCTTTGGTGTCATCCGATATAGCCCCTTCCCTCTTTGGCACAGGTTCTGGATCTGTTTTGACTAATGGTGTCTCCTCTTTGACCTCCTGGTTCTCTGTCGGTGGCACTGTCTCTCCGTTCTCCACAGGAGAAGTTAAATCTATAGTCTCTGGTTTCAATGGAGCCCTGGGTGACTCCATGGGGAAATCCAGCCTCTCCCTGGCGGAATTGGCACTAGGCATGTCCACATCCAATCCTGCAGGTGGAGGGGGGAGTGGCGGAGACTGGAAGTCATCTTCCCTGATGACACCTTCACCTACTGGCCCCTCCACGGCTGGTACCAGTGCAGGTTTAAAGCTAATTTGTCGTCGGATTCCTTCTCTCCTGCGGTGAAAGCTGTCTATTTCAGCTACAATGGCTTCTTTGATCTGCTCCTTGGTAAGAATCATTTTATCAAAGCCAAAGTCAAAGGCCGGCACACATTCTGGTTCATCATCTGGGTCATGATATTTGGAGAGGAATGGGTGCCGCAGGGCTTCGTTCACAGAAATTCGTTCACGTGGGTCAAATCTCAACATTTTGGAAAGTAGATCCAATGCTTTACGGTCTCCTTGTGGGTAAAGACTTGCCCACGGCACTGGTTGACGAGAAGGCAAACTCTGAATGTACGCCCGTACTCTCTCCGCCCCTATTGCCCTTATCACCTGGCTGGATGGGGTACCTAACACAGTCATTATGAGCTGAAGTTGGTGAATGTAGTTCTTTCCTGGGAACAGCTGCCTGCGTCCAAGCATTTCTGCAAAGATACATCCCACTGACCACATATCGATGGCCTGAGTATACTCGTGGAGTGACAGCATAAGCTCAGGGGCTCGATACCAGCGAGTGGCTACATACTCAGTCATGAAATATTTGTACTCATCTGGCTTGGTGCAGAGGCCTCGAGCCATCCCAAAGTCACCGATCTTTAGCTCGCAGTTCTCATTTATGAGGAGGTTGCTAGGCTTTAGATCTCGATGAAGGACGTTGGCAGAATGGATGTACTTCAGGCCCCGCAGCAGCTGGTACAAGAAGTAACGGGCATGTTCAAGGGTGAGTGGCTGCGAGGAATGGATGATCTGATGTAAGTCGCTTTCCATGAGGTCTAGTACCACATACCTGAGAGGACAAAAAGTGTCTGAAATGAATTCACAGCATGCGTCACAACTAAACCTCAGCCATCCAACAAGGTAGGTACAAAGTGCATCAAAGCATCCAGGAACACCTTAACCTCAACAATGCCAGAGGAGAAACACGCTGACAATGTCTTCTTTAACCGGTTTTCCAATTGTTTCAGTAGTAATAGCTAATTATTCAGTTTGACCACAATACACCATTAAGTTGTACCCTTCATCCAATTATACAGACAATGCATGATGAAAGCAATCTATAGCTGAACTCCTTGCTACATTCCCAATCAGAAAAGTAAAAGTGTATACAAAGATTATCAGAAACACTAAGCCAAATATATCATTTGCTTAATCAGAAATGGGTTTATTCATTTAGAAAAAAAAACTTTTCAGATGATTTATCTACATAAGTCACTTTTAAAGTCTATGGAAATGTTTGTAGATAAATCATTCAAAAAATGTTTTCCTAACAAAATGGAATAATTTATGATTCTGATTGAAATGAACGAAATCAAGGACTAAGTGAGGAAAGCAGCCTATTGCCACATTCCCAGTAAAAGAAACGAGAGAATATGATGGAGGGATAAGACATTTGAATGACAAAAGCAGTTGATCGACGAACTCGGTGATACATTCATAATAGGATCAGTAACAAGGAACATGAAGAAGACTCTTACACAGCCTTGAAGTCTGCGTAGGACATGGATGGTCTTAGAATATCTTTAATGGCGATTATATTATCATGCTTGAAGTGCTTTAGAATTTTCAGCTCACGAAGTGTTCGTTTTGCATTCGTTACAACGTCAAAGGCATTTGGTATTTTCTTAATGGCGACTTTCTGACCTACGCACAGTGGAATAAAGTGAAAATTATTTCTGCTTGTTATTGACAGATCATTAAGGCATGGGATAACCAGCTCTGTAATGAACAGGAAATAAAACATTCATACTTTACACTGTCAGATGACATATATGAGATATCGGGCATTATACTCACATCATTGGTCAGACTGTAGTAAAATTTGGCCATCATCCTCTCTTGTTAAGGAGCATCATGCTTACAATACAACAATATAATTACCAATATGGTTACCGCACTCTCCTGGATCCAAGGGTGCAACCGGACCTGAGGTTGGTCAATCCTCACAATGTGATTTGTAAAAAAGTAATGATGGTCCAGGCACTCAAATTAAATCCAGTGGGTAGATTTATTGAAGTAGATTCAAAGCAACATTTTGGCACACAACAGGGCCTTTGTCATGCTCACAACAGGGCGTTTGACAAAGGCCCTGTTGTGGCCTAAACGTTGCTTTGATTCTGTTTCAATAAATTTGCCCACTGGATTTAACTTGAGTGCCTTGACAATCATAACTTTTTTACAATACAACAATGTCTCACCTGAGCCTTTTCGACGTGCAGAGGAAACCACCCCATACGCCCCGGTTCCAATAGTTTCGATGATATCGTATTCATCTCCAACCTCAAAGTTAATATCGAATGACCTTTCTTTAAGAATTGCCAAGTTGTTGGCGGTGGTGGAAGCACAACGTGCTGGCTCAAGCTTGGTGTGCACACCATCTTGGACTTCTTCTTGTTGTTTTCTAAGCTCCGCCATGCCGGTCTACAACAATCAGATCAAAATAATAAGTAGCATACCAATTAGTGTCACCTACTACAACCACCATTGGATGACCACTTAGTAGAAGACATAGAGTGCGTATTAGAGATAGACGTAGAAACCAGTGACTGTACGCAGATTATAGGATAGACAAAAACTAGGTGAACTAAGATCAATGCCAGGGTTTCATAGAGACTATAAAATGTAATCACGTGGTCCACGTTTGTGGCCAATGGTTGTAAACACTGAGACAGATCATTAGAAGACAAGATGACTGAGGTGAAGTCCTACCTGCATGGCACAGAATGTATAGCTTTGGAGACAGTGGGAGTTCCAACCATGGTCAAAACTTCCAGTTACGTCAATATTACTGACAATGCAGACTCTTTATACAGAGCGAATCTGGGTCAAAGTTCTAGAAGTGAAACAATCAACCAGGCAACTTGGTTTCTAAGGTGACAGCTCCACTTTTAACACTTTTTTCCATACCTGCTGTTTTATAATTAAAAATATAGCGCCAATATCGTCTGCAGCACTGCACAATAGGAAACAAGACAAACATTAAACATTCTAGCAAAACATGTTTGACATATCGGAATAGTAGGTGAAGAAGGCCCTGCTGAAAACAAGCTAACAATTCATACAGATCCCCCAAATCTGACACCCTATCATTGGTCTGTGAAATAAACGTATATTCAGAGATAATATCACAGCCTCCCAAGATGGAATAACCGATAACGAGTCATAACGGAAAAAGTAATGGAAGTGTTAGAGAGCACTTTATACAAGGAAAACAGAACACTCACCAATTGACATCAGCCAAACCAGACTGTATTCACCAGATTTCATTCACAGGAATCAATCCAAGATCATTCAGTCTTCGTAACTCCAGGAATCCAGACTGGAGGAAGAATTTTCTGCATCTGCTTTGAATAAAAATACAAATAAAAGACTGTGAGAGCTACCAGCAATCCAGGGCAACCGGCACTAATGGTCAACTCCTGCCCTTGAAACACACGTGCCTTCAGTTTCCTGATAAACTGGGAAAACAGTAAATCTCGTGGGCTGAGCTTGGCAAGGTTACATGATCATAAACCCTTTAACCGCTTGTTACCTGGTGTCCGTGTGTAAAACTGGAATCTCACATCCCAAGGCATGACACGCAGAAACCACTCGTTAAAACAAAGCTACCCCAAAAACGTCCTCTACGATAGGATCATTTCAACTTCTTCACTAAAGTGCCACTGTCTGACTAGTGAGCGATTCACATCAAAATGGAAGCGCTGAGAATTTATACACGTCAACTATTTTGGTTTAAAGAAAAAAAAAAACCACTTTCCCGGTCAATTCTTGGCTTACTGAGTGACCCGGTTTAGTTCATGTCTGACTTTAACAGGTAAATCGAATCGATTCATTTGTAATCATAGACAGCTCCCGCACAGACTCTGTCCGGTATCATAGAAGACAATTAATGCCATTTCCAAATGGTACCAACAGTACCAAGTACCAGCCTATTCTTCTATGTGGTTCATACAATTCCATCAGGAATGCAGACCTATGCTTTGTACCTCACAGTGTAATCATACATGTCGAATTTCGTAGAAAGCTCCCGCACAGGCTCTGTCCTTGTACCTTACAGTGTAAGTTATGTAGAGATGACAGCCTGCCATGTTTTCTGTACGTATAGAAAGTCTTCAAACCTGTGGACAACCCGTGAAAAGTGCTGCCCTGCCTTATAAAGCATTGATACAGGGCAGGAAATAAATCAGCTCATTAATGATGGGGTAATCTTTAATTATCTGCAAAGAATGTCACTCAAAGCACCATAAACACCGCAAACCATTGCAAGGGTCATGAGAATACCCTCTACCCGGTCTCCCTTCTCAGAGCACAGTACTGCATGCCAAGCTATAAGTGCATTCTCCAGATAGAGAAGAGCTGGGGTCATCACCAGCCTGTATCAGTCAGAGAACCGATATAAGGAGTTACACACACTGCTATCCCTGCTTGGATTCAGGTTGTTATAGGATCAGTCAGGGAGATGGTATAAGGAGTTACACACACAGCTATCCCTGCTTGGATTCAAGTTGTTAAAGGATCAGTCAGGGAGATGATATAAGGAGTTACACACACAGCTATCCCTGCTTGGATTCAGGTTGTTATAGGATCAGTCAGGGAGATGGTATAAGGAGCTACACACACAGCTATCCCTGCTTGAATTCAGGTTGTTATAGGATCAGTCAGGGAGATGATATAAGGAGTTACACACACAGCTATCCCTGCTTGAATTCAGGTTGTTATAGGATCAGTCAGGGAGATGATATAACTAGTTACACACACAGCTATCCCTGCTTGGATTCAGGTTGTTATAGGATCAGTCAGGGAGATGGTATAAAGAGTTACACACACACAGCTATCCCTGCTTGGATTCAGGTTGTTATAGGATCAGTCAGGGAGATGATATAAGGAGTTACACACACAGCTATCCCTGCTTGGATTCAGGTTGTTATAGGATCAGTCAGGGAGATGATATAAGGAGTTACACACACAGCTATCCCTGCTTGGATTCAGGTTGTTATAGGATCAGTCAGGGAGATGATATAAGGAGTTACACACACAGCTATCCCTGCTTGGATTCAGGTTGTTATAGGATCAGTCAGGGAGATGATATAAGGAGTTACACACACAGCTATCCCTGCTAGTATTCAGGTTGTTATAGGATCAGTCAGGGAGATGGTATAAGGAGTTACACACACAGCTATCCCTGCTTGGATTCAGGTTGTTATAGGATCAGTCAGGGAGATGATATAAGGAGTTACACACACAGCTATCCCTGCTAGGATTCAGGTTGTTATAGGATCAGTCAGGGAGATGATATAAGGAGTTACACACACAGCTATCCCTGCTTGGATTCAGGTTGTTATAGGATCAGTCAGGGAGATGGTATAAGGAGTTACACACACACAGCTATCCCTGCTTGGATTCAGGTTGTTATAGGATCAGTCAGGGAGATGGTATAAGGAGTTACACACACAGCTATCCCTGCTTGGATTCAGGTTGTTATAGGATCAGTCAGGGAGATGATATAAGGAGTTACACACACACAGCTATCCCTGCTTGGATTCAGGTTGTTATAGGATCAGTCAGGGAGATGGTATAAGGACCTACACACACACAGCTATCCCTGCTTGGATTCAGGTTGTTATAGGATCAGTCAGGGAGATGGTATAAGGAGTTACACACACAGCTATCCCTGCTTGGATTCAGGTTGTTATAGGATCAGTCAGGGAGATGGTATAAGGAGTTACACACACAGCTATCCCTGCTTGGATTCAGGTTGTTATAGGATCAGTCAGGGAGATGATATAAGGAGTTACACACACACAGCTATCCCTGCTTGGATTCAGGTTGTTATAGGATCAGTCAGGGAGATGGTATAAGGACCTACACACACACAGCTATCCCTACTTGGATTCAGGTTGTTATAGGATCAGTCAGGGAGATGGTATAAGGAGTTACACACACAGCTATCCCTGCTTGGATTCAGGATGTTATAGGATCAGTCAGGGAGATGGTATAAGGAGTTACACACACAGCTATCCCTGCTTGGATTCAGGTTGTTATAGGATCAGTCAGGGAGATGGTATAAGGAGTTACACACACACAGCTATCCCTGCTTGGATTCAGGTTGTTATAGGATCAGTCAGGGAGATGGTATAAGGAGTTACACACACAGCTATCCCTGCTTGGATTCAGGTTGTTATAGGATCAGTCAGGGAGATGATATAAGGAGTTACACACACACAGCTATCCCTGCTTGGATTCAGGTTGTTATAGGATCAGTCAGGGAGATGGTATAAGGACCTACACACACACAGCTATCCCTGCTTGGATTCAGGTTGTTATAGGATCAGTCAGGGAGATGGTATAAGGAGTTACACACACAGCTATCCCTGCTTGGATTCAGGTTGTTATAGGATCAGTCAGGGAGATGGTATAAGGAGTTACACACACAGCTATCCCTGCTTGGATTCAGGTTGTTATAGGATCAGTCAGGGAGATGATATAAGGAGTTACACACACACAGCTATCCCTGCTTGGATTCAGGTTGTTATAGGATCAGTCAGGGAGATGGTATAAGGACCTACACACACACAGCTATCCCTGCTTGGATTCAGGTTGTTATAGGATCAGTCAGGGAGATGGTATAAGGAGTTACACACACAGCTATCCCTGCTTGGATTCAGGTTGTTATAGGATCAGCCAGGGAGATGGTATAAGGAGTTACACACACACAGCTATCCCTGCTTGGATTCAGGATGTTATAGGATCAGTCAGGGAGATGGTATAAGGACCTACACACACACAGCTATCCCTGCTTGGATTCAGGTTGTTATAGGATCAGTCAGGGAGATGGTATAAGGAGTTACACACACAGCTATCCCTGCTTGGATTCAGGTTGTTATAGGATCAGCCAGGGAGATGGTATAAGGAGTTACACACACACAGCTATCCCTGCTAGGATTCAGGATGTTATAGGATCAGTCAGGGAGATGGTATAAGGAGTTACACACACAGCTATCCCTGCTTGGATTCAGGTTGTTATAGGATCAGTCAGGGAGATGGTATAAGGACCTACACACACACAGCTATCCCTGCTTGGATTCAGGTTGTTATAGGATCAGTCAGGGAGATGATATAAGGAGTTACACACACAGCTATCCCTGCTTGGATTCAGGATGTTATAGGATCAGTCAGGGAGATGGTATAAGGAGTTACACACACAGCTATCCCTGCTTGGATTCAGGTTGTTATAGGATCAGCCAGGGAGATGGTATAAGGAGTTACACACACAGCTATCCCTGCTTGGATTCAGGTTGTTATAGGATCAGTCAGGGAGATGGTATAAGGAGTTACACACACACAGCTATCCCTGCTTGGATTCAGGTTGTTATAGGATCAGTCAGGGAGATGGTATAAGGAGTTACACACACAGCTATCCCTGCTTGGATTAAGGTTGTTATAGGATCAGTCAGGGAGATGATATAAGGAGTTACACACACACAGCTATCCCTGCTTGGATTCAGGTTGTTATAGGATCAGTCAGGGAGATGATATAAGGAGTTACACACACAGCTATCCCTGCTTGGATTCAGGTTGTTATAGGATCAGTCAGGGAGATGATATAAGGAGTTACACACACACAGCTATCCCTGCTTGGATTCAGGATGTTATAGGATCAGTCAGGGAGATGATATAAGGAGTTACACACACAGCTATCCCTGCTTGGATTCAGGTTGTTATAGGATCAGTCAGGGAGATGGTATAAGGAGTTACACACACACAGCTATCCCTGCTTGGATTCAGGTTGTTATAGGATCAGTCAGGGAGATGGTATAAGGAGTTACACACACACACAGCTATCCCTGCTTGGATTCAGGTTGTTATAGGATCAGCCAGGGAGATGGTATAAGGAGTTACACACACAGCTATCCCTGCTTGGATTCAGGTTGTTATAGGATCAGTCAGGGAGATGGTATAAGGAGTTACACACACAGCTATCCCTGCTTGGATTCAGGTTGTTATAGGATCAGCCAGGGAGATGGTATAAGGAGTTACACACACAGCTATCCCTGCTTGGATTCAGGTTGTTATAGGATCAGTCAGGGAGATGGTATAAGGAGTTACACACACAGCTATCCCTGCTTGGATTCAGGTTGTTATAGGATCAGTCAGGGAGATGGTATAAGGAGTTACACACACAGCTATCCCTGCTTGGATTCAGGTTGTTATAGGATCAGTCAGGGAGATGATATAAGGAGTTACACACACACAGCTATCCCTGCTTGGATTCAGGTTGTTATAGGATCAGTCAGGGAGATGATATAAGGAGTTACACACACAGCTATCCCTGCTTGGATTCAGGTTGTTATAGGATCAGTCAGGGAGATGATATAAGGAGTTACACACACACAGCTATCCCTGCTTGGATTCAGGATGTTATAGGATCAGTCAGGGAGATGATATAAGGAGTTACACACACAGCTATCCCTGCTTGGATTCAGGTTGTTATAGGATCAGTCAGGGAGATGGTATAAGGAGTTACACACACAGCTATCCCTGCTTGGATTCAGGTTGTTATAGGATCAGTCAGGGAGATGATATAAGGAGTTACACACACAGCTATCCCTGCTTGGATTCAGGTTGTTATGGGATCAGTCAGGGAGATGGTATAAGGAGTTACACACACACAGCTATCCCTGCTTGGATTCAGGTTGTTATAGGATCAGTCAGGGAGATGGTATAAGGAGTTACACACACAGCTATCCCTGCTAGGATTCAGGTTGTTATAGGATCAGTCAGGGAGATGGTATAAGGAGTTACACACACAGCTATCCCTGCTTGGATTCAGGTTGTTATAGGATCAGTCAGGGAGATGGTATAAGGAGTTACACACACACAGCTATCCCTGCTTGGATTCAGGTTGTTATAGGATCAGTCAGGGAGATGGTATAAGGAGTTACACACACAGCTATCCCTGCTTGAATTCAGGTTGTTATAGGATCAGTCAGGGAGATGGTATAAGGAGTTACACACACAGCTATCCCTGCTTGGATTCAGGTTGTTATAGGATCAGTCAGGGAGATGGTATAAGGAGTTACACACACACAGCTATCCCTGCTTGGATTCAGGTTGTTATAGGATCAGTCAGGGAGATGGTATAAGGAGTTACACACACACAGCTATCCCTGCTTGGATTCAGGTTGTTATAGGATCAGTCAGGGAGATGGTATAAGGAGTTACACACACAGCTATCCCTGCTTGAATTCAGGTTGTTATAGGATCAGTCAGGGAGATGGTATAAGGAGTTACACACACAGCTATCCCTGCTTGGATTCAGGTTGTTATAGGATCAGTCAGGGAGATGATATAAGGAGTTACACACACAGCTATCCCTGCTTGGATTCAGGTTGTTATGGGATCAGTCAGGGAGATGGTATAAGGAGTTACACACACACAGCTATCCCTGCTTGGATTCAGGTTGTTATAGGATCAGTCAGGGAGATGGTATAAGGAGTTACACACACAGCTATCCCTGCTAGGATTCAGGTTGTTATAGGATCAGTCAGGGAGATGGTATAAGGAGTTACACACACAGCTATCCCTGCTTGGATTCAGGTTGTTATAGGATCAGTCAGGGAGATGGTATAAGGAGTTACACACACACAGCTATCCCTGCTTGGATTCAGGTTGTTATAGGATCAGTCAGGGAGATGGTATAAGGAGTTACACACACAGCTATCCCTGCTTGAATTCAGGTTGTTATAGGATCAGTCAGGGAGATGGTATAAGGAGTTACACACACAGCTATCCCTGCTTGGATTCAGGTTGTTATAGGATCAGTCAGGGAGATGGTATAAGGAGTTACACACACACAGCTATCCCTGCTTGGATTCAGGCTGTTATAGGATCAGTCAGGGAGATGATATAAGGAGTTACACACACAGCTATCCCTGCTTGGATTCAGGTTGTTATAGGATCAGTCAGGGAGATGATATAAGGAGTTACACACACAGCTATCCCTGCTAGGATTCAGGTTGTTATAGGATCAGTCAGGGAGATGGTATAAGGAGCTACACACACACAGCTATCCCTGCTTGGATTCAGGTTGTTATAGGATCAGTCAGGGAGAAGATATAAGGAGTTACACACACAGCTATCCCTGCTAGGATTCAGGTTGTTATAGGATCAGTCAGGGAGATGGTATAAGGAGTTACACACACAGCTATCCCTGCTTGGATTCAGGTTGTTATAGGATCAGTCAGGGAGATGATATAAGGAGTTACACACACAGCTATCCCTGCTTGGATTCAGGCTGTTATAGGATCAGTCAGGGAGAAGATATAAGGAGTTACACACACAGCTATCCCTGCTAGGATTCAGGTTGTTATAGGATCAGTCAGGGAGATGGTATAAGGAGTTACACACACAGCTATCCCTGCTTGGATTCAGGTTGTTATAGGATCAGTCAGGGAGATGGTATAAGGAGTTACACACACACAGCTATCCCTGCTTGGATTCAGGTTGTTATAGGATCAGTCAGGGAGATGGTATAAGGAGTTACACACACACAGCTATCCCTGCTTGGATTCAGGATGTTATAGGATCAGTCAGGGAGATGATATAAGGAGTTACACACACAGCTATCCCTGCTTGGATTCAGGCTGTTATAGGATCAGTCAGGGAGAAGATATAAGGAGTTACACACACAGCTATCCCTGCTTGGATTCAGGTTGTTATAGGATCAGTCAGGGAGATGGTATAAGGAGTTACACACACACAGCTATCCCTGCTTGGATTCAGGTTGTTATAGGATCAGTCAGGGAGATGGTATAAGGAGTTACACACACAGCTATCCCTGCTTGGATTCAGGTTGTTATAGGATCAGTCAGGGAGATGGTATAAGGAGTTACACACACACAGCTATCCCTGCTAGGATTCAGGTTGTTATAGGATCAGTCAGGGAGATGGTATAAGGAGTTACACACACACAGCTATCCCTGCTTGGATTCAGGTTGTTATAGGATCAGTCAGGGAGATGGTATAAGGAGTTACACACACAGCTATCCCTGCTTGGATTCAGGTTGTTATAGGATCAGTCAGGGAGATGGTATAAGGAGTTACACACACAGCTATCCCTGCTAGGATTCAGGTTGTTATAGGATCAGTCAGGGAGATGGTATAAGGAGTTACACACACAGCTATCCCTGCTTGGATTCAGGTTGTTATAGGATCAGTCAGGGAGATGGTATAAGGAGTTACACACACACAGCTATCCCTGCTTGGATTCAGGTTGTTATAGGATCAGTCAGGGAGATGGTATAAGGAGTTACACACACACAGCTATCCCTGCTTGGATTCAGGTTGTTATAGGATCAGTCAGGGAGATGGTATAAGGAGTTACACACACAGCTATCCCTGCTTGGATTCAGGTTGTTATAGGATCAGTCAGGGAGATGGTATAAGGAGTTACACACACAGCTATCCCTGCTTGGATTCAGGATGTTATAGGATCAGTCAGGGAGATGGTATAAGGAGTTACACACACAGCTATCCCTGCTTGGATTCAGGTTGTTATAGGATCAGTCAGGGAGATGGTATAAGGAGTTACACACACACAGCTATCCCTGCTTGGATTCAGGTTGTTATAGGATCAGTCAGGGAGATGGTATAAGGAGTTACACACACACAGCTATCCCTGCTTGGATTCAGGTTGTTATAGGATCAGTCAGGGAGATGGTATAAGGAGTTACACACACAGCTATCCCTGCTTGGATTCAGGTTGTTATAGGATCAGTCAGGGAGATGGTATAAGGAGTTACACACACAGCTATCCCTGCTTGGATTCAGGTTGTTATAGGATCAGTCAGGGAGAAGATATAAGGAGTTACACACACAGCTATCCCTGCTTGGATTCAGGCTGTTATAGGATCAGTCAGGGAGATGGTATAAGGAGTTACACACACAGCTATCCCTGCTTGGATTCAGGTTGTTATAGGATCAGTCAGGGAGATGGTATAAGGAGTTACACACACACAGCTATCCCTGCTTGGATTAAGGTTGTTATAGGATCAGTCAGGGAGATGATATAAGGAGTTACACACACACAGCTATCCCTGCTTGGATTCAGGATGTTATAGGATCAGTCAGGGAGATGATATAAGGAGTTACGCACACACAGCTATCCCTGCTTGGATTCAGGTTGTTATAGGATCAGTCAGGGAGATGGTATAAGGAGTTACACACACACAGCTATCCCTGCTTGGATTCAGGTTGTTATAGGATCAGTCAGGGAGATGATATAAGGAGTTACACACACAGCTATCCCTGCTTGGATTCAGGTTGTTATAGGATCAGTCAGGGAGATGGTATAAGGAGTTACACACACAGCTATCCCTGCTTGGATTCAGGCGTCCCTGCTTGGATTCAGGTTGCTATGGTTACACATATTATTTAAAGGGCACCCTATCCCCCTGTACCCTGGGTGTGACCCCTGACCCGGAAGTGCCGTGCGGCCCCTTTAAGAGCGTTTACCAGGCGGCTGCCCCTCGCTGGGAATCCCCGGATGTTCGGCGGCACGGCGGAGACTGAACGGTGGAACCGCCCCTCCCACTTCCTCCAATCACAGCTAGAGGGGCGGGGATTCCTGAGATAGGCAGCGATATCCACCAATGGCAGCGAGAATGGGAGAGCACTACTATGAGGGCGTGTCCTGTTACATAGCAACAGGGGGTTTAGCCCCTTAACCCCATCAGTGCCAGAGAGGTAGTGACTATCAGACTGTGTGAGTGAGAGAACCTGACACTGTGACACTGAGTGTGAGACTGAGTGTGAGTGAGAGAACCTGACACTGAGTGTGAGTGAGAGAACCTGGCACTGTGACACTGAGTGTGAGACTGAGTGTGAGTGAGAGAACCTGACACTGAGTGTGAGTGAGAGAACCTGACACTGAGTGTGAGTGAGAGAACCTGACACTGAGTGTGAGTGAGAGAACCTGACACTGTGACACTGAGTGTGAGACTGAGTGTGAGTGAGAGAACCTGACACTGAGTGTGAGTGAGAGAACCTGACACTGTGACACTGAGTGTGAGTGAGAGAACCTGACACTGTGACACTGAGTGTGAGACTGAGTGTGAGTGAGAGAACCTGACACTGTGACACTGAGTGTGAGACTGTGAGTGAGAGAACGTGACACTGAGTGTGAGTGAGAGAACCTGGCACTGTGAGACTGAGTGTGAGTGAGAGAACCTGACACTGTGAGACTGAGTGTGAGTGAGAGAACCTGACACTGTGAGACTGAGTGTGAGTGAGAGAACGTGACACTGAGTGTGAGTGAGAGAACCTGACACCGTGTCACTGAGTGTGAGACTGAGTGTGAGTGAGAGAACCTGACACTGTGACACTGAGTGTGAGACTGAGTGTGAGTGAGAGAACCTGACACCGTGTCACTGAGTGTGAGACTGAGTGTGAGTGAGAGAACCTGACACTGTGACACTGAGTGTGAGTGAGAGAACCTGACACTGTGACACTGAGTGTGAGACTGAGTGTGAGTGAGAGAACGTGACACTGAGTGTGAGTGAGAGAACCTGGCACTGTGAGACTGAGTGTGAGTGAGAGAACCTGACACCGTGTCACTGAGTGTGAGACTGAGTGTGAGTGAGAGAACCTGACACTGTGACACTGAGTGTGAGACTGAGTGTGAGTGAGAGAACCTGACACTGTGACACTGAGTGTGAGACTGAGTGTGAGTGAGAGAACCTGACACTGTGACACTGAGTGTGAGACTGAGTGTGAGTGAGAGAACGTGACACTGAGTGTGAGTGAGAGAACCTGGCACTGTGAGACTGAGTGTGAGTGAGAGAACCTGACACTGTGAGACTGAGTGTGAGTGAGAGAACCTGACACTGTGAGACTGAGTGTGAGTGAGAGAACGTGACACTGAGTGTGAGTGAGAGAACCTGACACCGTGTCACTGAGTGTGAGACTGAGTGTGAGTGAGAGAACCTGACACTGTGACACTGAGTGTGAGTGAGAGAACCTGACACTGTGACACTGAGTGTGAGACTGAGTGTGAGTGAGAGAACGTGACACTGAGTGTGAGTGAGAGAACCTGGCACTGTGAGACTGAGTGTGAGTGAGAGAACCTGACACTGTGAGACTGAGTGTGAGTGAGAGAACGTGACACTGAGTGTGAGTGAGAGAACCTGACACTGTGACATTGAGTGTGAGTGAGAGAACCTGACACTGTGACACTCAGTGTGAGTGAGATAACCTGACACTGTGAGACTGAGTGTGAGTGAGAGAACCTGACACTGTGAGACTGAGTGTGAGTGAGAGAACCTGACACTGAGTGTGAGACTGAGTGTGAGTGAGAGAACCTGACACTGTGACACTGGGTGTGAGACTGAGTCTGAGACTGAGTGAGAGAACCTGACACTGTGACATTGAGTGTGAGACTGACTGTGAGTGACTGACATCGAGTGTGAGTGAGAGAACTTGACACTGTGACATTGAGTGTGAGTGAGAGAACCTGATACTGTGACACTGAGTGTGAGTGAGAGAACCTGACACTGTGACACTGAGTGTGAGTGAGAGAACCTGACACTGTGACACTGAGTGTGAGTGAGAGAACTTGACACTGTGAGACTGAGTGTGAGTGAGAGAACCTGACACTGAGTGTGAGTGAGAGAACCTGACACTGAGTGTGAGTGAGAGAACCTGACACTGAGTGTGAGTGAGAGAACCTTACACTGTGAGACTGAGTGTGAGTGAGAGAACGTTACACTGCGTGTGAGTGAGAGAACTTGACACTGAGTGTGAGACTGAGTGTGAGTTAGAGAACCTGACACTGTGACATTGAGTGTGAGTGTGAGAACCTGACACTGAGTGTGAGTGAGAGAACCTGACACTGTGACACTGAGTGTGAGTGAGAGAACCTGACACTGTGACACTGAGTGTGAGTGAGAGAACCTGACACTGTGACACTGAGTGTGAGTGAGAGAACCTGACACTGTGACACTCAGTGTGAGTGAGAGAACCTGACACTGTGACCCTGAGTGTGTGAGTGAGAGAACCTGACACTGTGACACTGGGTGTGAGACTGAGACTGAGTGAGAGAACCTGACACTGTGACACTGAGTGTGACACTGAGTTTGAGTGACTGACACTGAGTGTGAGTGAGAAAACCTGACACTGTGAAACTGAGTGTGAGTGAGAGAACCTGACACTGTGAGGCTGAGTGTGAGTGACTGTCACTGAGTGTGAGTGAGAGAACCTGACACTGTGAGACTGAATGTGAGTGACTGATACTGAGTGTGAGTGAGAGAACCTGACATTGTGAGACTGAGTGTGAGTGACTGTCACTGAGTGTAAGTGAGAGAACCTGACACTGTGATACTGAGTGTGAGTGACTGTCACTGAGTGAGAGAACCTGACACTGTGAGACTGAGTGTGAGTGGCTGATACTGAATGTGAGACAGCATGCTGACTTCACTGAGTGTGAGTGACTGACAGTGAGTGCGAGACTGAGTGCCGACTGTCACTGAGTGCGAGATTGAGTGCTTAGTGTTACTGAGTGCTAGACTGAGTGCTTAGTGTCACTGAGTGTGAGACTGAGTGCTGACTGCCTGTCACTGAGTGTGAGACTGAGTGATGGCTGTCACTGAGTGTGAAACTGAGTGTGAGAGGGAGTACTGACTGTCACTGAGAGTGAGACGAAGAACTGAGTGTGAGACTGAGTACTGACTATCACTGAGTTTGAGACTGAGTGCTGACTGTTACTATAACTCCTCCTATTACTCCATATTACTCCTCCTATTACTTCATATAACCCTCCCTATAACTCCTCCTATTGCTCAATATAACCCTCCCTATAACCCCTCCTATTACTCCATATAACACTCCCTATAACTCCACCTATTATTCCATAGAACCCTCCCTATAACCCCTCCTATTACTTCATATACCCTCCCTATAACTCCTCCTATTACTCATATAACCTTACCTATAACCCCTCCTATTACTCCATATAACCCTCCCTATTACTCCTCCTATTACTCCATATAACCCTCCCTATAACTCCTCCTATTATTCCATATAACCTCCCTATAACTCCTCCTATAACTCCATATAACCTTCCCTATAACTCCTATTACTTCATATAACCCTCCCTATAACTCCTCCTATTATTCCATATAACCCTCCCTATAACTCCTCCCATTACTCCATATAACCCTCTCCATAACTCCTCCTATTATTCCATATAACCCTCCCTATAACCCCTCCTATTATTCCATATAACTCTCCCTATAACTCCTCCTATTACTCCATATAATATTCCCTATAACTCCTCCTATTACTTCATATAACCCTCCCTATAACTCCTCCTATTATTCCATATAACCCTCCCTATAACTCCTCCCATTACTCCATATAACCCTCTCCATAACTCCTCCTATTATTCCATATAACCTCCCTATAACTCCTCCTATTATTCCATATAACCTCCCTATAACTCCTCCTATTATTCCATATAACCCCCCTATCACCCCTCCTATTATTCCATATAACCCTCCCTATAACTCCTCCTATTACTCCATATAACCCTCCCTATAACTCCTCCTATTACTCCATATAACCCTCCCTATAACTCCTCCTATTACTCCATATAACCCTCCCTATAACTCCTCCTATTACTCCATATAACCCTCCCTACAACCCCACCTATTACTCCATGTAACCCTTCCTATAACGCCTCCTATTTCTCAATACAACTCTGCCAATAACAACTCCTATCACTCCATATAACCTCTCCTAATAACTCATCCTATTAATACATGCATCCCTGCCTATTACTCCATATAACACTCCCAATAACAACTATAACTCCATATAACATCTCCCTATAACAATAACTCCATATAACATCTCCCTATATCTCCTCCTATTGTTCCATATAACTCCTCTTATTATTCTATATAACCCTCCCTATAATTATATATATATATATATATATATATATATATATATATATATATATATATATATACTTTCCTGAACTTTGTGTGCAGGTTTCATCCTTGGGACCTGGGCCTTTATCTTCTACAAGGTGTCTAAGTCTTCATTACAGAACCAGTATGGAGGGGTAAGTTCAGTGGAAGGTAATGAGTGGCTGTGTAATATAAGTAGGTAGACTAAGCATCATAAGGGCATTAGTTAAGACAGACCATCATGTTGGGTAAGAGCTGTAGATAAGACAGACAATCATTGTGGAGTAATGGCAGCAGATCGAAGTGAGTGACCATGATGATGGCCTAAGAACAGTAGATGAGATGACCATTGTTATGAGGTATGGACAGTAGATGAGACTGACCTTTGTTATGGGGTATTGACAGTAGATGGCAGAGATGGACTATCATGGCAGGAGATATCAGTGGCTCTCTGGGGTGTTGGGGTAGATAGCATGTGGAAAACCTTCTTTTGTCCAACAGTCCTCTTCTTACCTCGTGTGACATGTAACCCCTTTTTTCGCTTCCTGCTTTCTCTACCTCACTGCATGAAAGTAGACATTTTATTAATGCACATAACATATTAAAGAAGATGTATATGTGGTCTTCACCACTTAGTATGTATATGTGGTCTTCACTGCTTGTGTCATCAGGTGTGTTCTCTACTGGCAATTCCTCGGTCTGCATCACTTGGTATAGATCTACCCTATCTCCTGTGTCCTTACTACCAATGATTCCTCAGCCTATATCACTGGGTCTGGATCTATCCTATTTCCAGTGTCCTCTCTGTTACTGATTTCTAGTCTATCTCCTGTGTCCTCACTACTAGTAATTCCTTAACCTTTGTCACTGGGTCTGGATCTACCCTATCTCCTGTGTCTCCACTACCAATGATTCCTTAACCTATGCCACTGGGTCTGGATCTATCCTGTCACTGGGTCTTTATCTATCCTATCTCCTGTGTCTTCACTACCAATGATTCCTTAACCTATGTCACTGGGTCTGGATCTATCCTATCTCCTGTGTCTTCACTACCAATGATTCCTCAGCCTATATCACTGGGTCTGGATCTATCCTGTCTCCTGTGTCCTCTCTGTTACTGATTTCTAGTCTATCTCATATGTCCTCACTACTAGTGATTCCTTAACCTATGCCACTGGGTCTGGATCTACCCTATCTCCAGTGTCTTCACTACCAATTATTCCTTAACCTATGCCACTGGGTCTGGATCTACCCTATCTCCAGTGTCTTCCCTACCAATGATTCCTCAACCCATGCCACTGGGTCTGGATCTATCCTGTCACTGGGTCTGGATCTATCCTGTCACTGGGTCTTTATCTATCCTATCTCCTGTGTCCTCACTACTAGTGATTCCTTAACCTTTGTCACTGGGTCTGGATCTACCCTATCTCCCGTGTCCTGTCTACCAATGATTCCTCAGCCTATATGACTAGGTCTGGATCTATCCTATGTCCAGTTTCCTCTATAAGGATTTCTGAGCCTATATCACTGGGTCTGGATCTACCCTATCTCCTGTGTCTCCACCACCAATGATTCCTTAACCTATGTCACTGGGTCTGGATCTATCCTATCTCCTGTGTCTTCACTACCAATGATTCCTCAGCCTATATCACTGGGTCTGGATCTATCCTGTCTCCTGTGTCCTCTCTGTTACTGATTTCTAGTCTATCTCCTGTGTCCTCACTACTAGTGATTCCTTAACCTATGCCACTGGGTCTGGATCTACCCTATCTCCAGTGTCTTCACTACCAATGATTCCTTAACCTATGCCACTGGGTCTGGATCTACCCTATCTCCAGTGTCTTCACTACCAATGATTCCTCAACCCATGCCACTGGGTCTGGATCTATCCTGTCACTGGGTCTTTATCTATCCTATCTCCTGTGTCCTCACTACTAGTGATTCCTTAACCTTTGTCACTGGGTCTGGATCTACCCTATCTCCTGTGTCCTGTCTACCAATGATTCCTCAGCCTATATGACTAGGTCTGGATCTATCCTATGTCCAGTTTCCTCTATAAGGATTTCTGAGCCTATATCACTGGGTCTGGATCTACCCTATCTCCTGTGTCTCCACCACCAATGATTCCTTAACCTATATCACTGGGTCTGGATCTACCCTATCTCCTGTGTCTTCACTGCCGATGACTCCTTAACCTATGCTACTGGGTCTGGATCTATCCTATCTCCTGTGTCTTCACTACCAATGATTCCTCAGCCTATATCACTGGGTCTGGATCTACCCTATCTCCTGTGTCTTCACTACCAATGGTTCCTTAACCTTTGCAACTGGGTCTGGATCTATCCTATCTCCTGTGTCCTGTCTACCGGTGATTCCTCAGCTGGGGTCTTGGTCTATCCTATTTCCTGTGTCCTCTTTGATCCTGAAATAGATTTTTTATCCTAGACCAGTGATTCCTGCTTTATTATCAATAAATGTCCTCCTCAATATCCATTGGGTTTCTCTTCTTTGTAAGAATGTTTGTTTGAGCAGGGCCCTCACCATCTCTTGTTCCTATAAGTCCACGTTGTCGTGCTGAATTTACTGATATAAACTTTTCCATCCACTGTACAGCGCTGTGGAATATGTTGGTGTTTTAATAAGAATAGCCCTCTTCCCATTTCTCCATCTTCTTTCCCTTCGTTTGCAGAGTAATCTGCCTGTGTGTGCATGACCCCATTTCGCGGTCCCTTCCCATGGTGAATAACATGAGTATCACACAGTGAAATGCTATATTTCTGCCCCAGACACGTTATTTTCTTTGCATGTGTCTCTCTAATCCCCCCACCCTTTCCTAGCACCATTTCCCAGCCCCCCTCCCTGCTTTCCAAAGCTAAACCTCTCCCCCTCCCTTTCTGCTCCTTCCCTCCCTTCCATGAACGCTCTTTTTTTTTCTTTCTTTTTTTTTATCCAGTGTATGCCCTTGCTGTACCCCTTCGCTGTTATCAAAACTCAAAACAGTGACCCCTTGGGCTTGCAGTGACTGTACAACAATACACCATGCAGCCCAGCATGGCAGCAAAGAGTCCATGGAATGTGTACATCCAACATGCCTGCTCGTTCTCCTCCTTTGTGTACATGTGTGTGTGTATATATATGTGTGTGTGTGTGTATATATAATATATATATGTGTGTGTGATTCTCCCGCTCTCTATACATTGCCCCTTCCTCCACTCAGTCGCCCTCCTTTATTCTCCCCTTTTCTCTTATTCTCTTCCCCTCCCTTGTAGCCCCCCTCCTTCTCCCCCCCTCTCATTCTCTTCATTCCCCCATGCTCCCTCCTCTTTATTTCCCCTCCCCCCCTCCCTCCGCCTGTCTCCCTCCCCTCATGCAGCTTAGAGAGACAGACGCATGAGAGAGAGAGCGAGGCAGGGAGGAGAGAGGAAAGAGACAGACAGCCCCTGGGAGAGTGCAGGGGTCACTGTGGGAAATAGACAGTTCGAAATTAGGGAAACAATACAGAGACTGATATCTTTAGGGATATTTGAGGGGAAAGAATTAAAGAGACAGCAGCAGAGAGAAAGAGAGAGTCAGACAGAAAATAGAAATAGCTGAGAGACATAAAGGCATAATAAATAGAGAGACAAGCAGTTTATAGAGACTGCAGTGTGAAAGAGAGGTGCAAGTGACGGTCTGAAAGGCGCTGGCACTCTCAGGGAGGCTGAGTGACATCCAAAGCTAATCTGCACATTTAGACTGCTTTCTGCTGTTAGTGAGAGACCTCAATCAGGAAGTGACACTCTGTAAGGTAAGTGCACTCTCTGACAGTGGGCACAACAGGTAACCTGCAGATCTGGAGAGACTGCCTTCATTATTTTTAGTAAGAGATATGAAACAGGAAGTGGAATCATAGGTCAAAGGTTACGTGGTAGGTGACACAGAATACAAGGTGAGACTGTCTTTTTCTTTTTGTGGTCAGACAGGTGTGGCCTGCCGAATCATCATCTATGGCTTCCAGTCCAGCCCCATTGCCACTGCTGCCATCGCTGAGCTGCGCTTTATGTCGTGATGTGCCACGGGAACCGGTGACACTGGCATGTGGGCATTGCCTGTGTCGTGGATGCCTGGAGCGAGCGTGGAGGGGCCAAGAGAATTACCCCGCCTGCCCCAAGTGCCGTCCCCCCCAAGTGCCGACACCAGATGGGGTACAGAGGGGTGTGTGTACAGAACATGGGGACAAGTTACAGCTCTTCTCTCCGCAGGATGGCAGGATGCTGTGTGCGCGGTGCCGAGGGGCAGGAGAGCAGCACCCAGTACATAATCTGGTCCCTATACAGGAGGCTGTGGGAGGCTACAAGGTGAGAATGCAACTGTATATACAAAACATGCACAACAGACAGCATGGGCTGTGGTTCTAGGGTATATGGAGGCCAGGACAGTGATCGTAAAGCAGGTGGTGGTCCTAATTATTAGTCCTAAGGCATGTAGCTGTCTGGGCTATAGTATTAAAGCAGGTGGAGACCAGGACTGTGGTCCTAAAGAAGGTGATGGCCTAGTCCAGGGGTAGGCAACCTTCTGCACTCACAGATGTTGTGAACTACATCCCCCATAAAGTTCTGACACCCTATAAAGTTGGTAAAGCATCATGGGAAGTGTAGTCCAAAACATCTGGAGTGCCGAAGGTTGCCTATGCCTGGCCTAGTCTAAGGTAGATTTAGGCTAGGGCAGCGGCTATAGGCTAAAACGAGGCAGGAAAGACTAGTTTGTAAGGAGCTAGTGTGTGTGTAATATGTACACTTTTCATCCAATAAAATTTTCACAGAAATATAAATCTGTGGACAGTTAAAATGCAGCGGCTCAAATGGCTGCTAATGTTGTGTCTGTTATTATTAACTCAGACACATGGTCACATAAAATGCCCTTGGGCATACAGAACTGCATGAGCACTAAAGAGGTGGCATTTATATTGCTATAGAGACATCTCAAACAGAGGTGCATGTATATAATATGTACAGGTATACGACAAATAATAAAGTGGCACTTATGTATTATGTACAGGTAGACCGTAAAGTGGCACATATATATCATATATAGAGATATATCACAGAGTGTGGCATGCATATAATACGGGCAGTTATAAGTTAACTTTTTTGGTGCCCTAGGCCGCCATATACGTTTATATTTTGCCATTCATCTAGAAACACTAGTATTATTACATGCATAGACACACACAGTCACATACCCACATGGGCATATACACAGTCAAATACATACTTACCTGTACATACAGATGCAATCTGACACACAGACACATGCTTACATAGGAATACAGTCCCATACAAGAAATCACATTGTCTATTGTCACATTACATACATACATACATACATACATACATACATACATGGACATGCAGTCACACACATGGACATGCTGTCACATACATGATGGGCATGCAGTCACACACAGCCACATACATGATGGGCATGCAGTCGCACACAGCCGCATACATGATGGGCTTGTAGTCACACACAGCCGCATACATGATGGGCATGCAGTCACACACAGCCGCATACATGATGGGCATGCAGTCACACACAGCCGCATACATGATGGGCATGCAGTCACACACAGCCGCATACATGATGGGCATGCAGTCACACACAGCCGCATACATGATGGGCTTGCAGTCACACACAGCCGCATACATGATGGGCTTGCAGTCACACACAGCCGCATACATGATGGGCTTGCAGTCACACACAGCCGCATACATGATGGGCATGCAGTCACACACAGCCGCATACATGATGGGCATGCAGTCACACACAGCCGCATACATGATGGGCTTGTAGTCACACACAGCCGCATACATGATGGGCTAGCAGTCACACACAGCCGCATACATGAAGGGCATGCAGTCACACACAGCCGCATACATGATGGGCTTGTAGTCACACACAGCCGTATACATGATGGGCTAGCAGTCACACACAGCCGTATACATGATGGGCTAGCAGTCACACACAGCCGCATACATGATGGGCTAGCAGTCACACACAGCCGCATACATGATGGGCATGCAGTCACACACAGGCGCATACATGATGGGCATGCAGTCACACACAGCCGCATACATGATGGGCATGCAGTCACACACAGCCGCATACATGATGGGCATGCAGTCACACACAGCCGCATACATGATGGGCTTGCAGTCACACACAGCCGCATACATGATGGGCATGCAGTCACACACAGCCGCATACATGATGGGCTTGCAGTCACACACAGCCGCATACATGATGGGCTTGCAGTCACACACAGCCGCATACATGATGGGCTTGCAGCCACATACATGGACATGCAGTCACATACAAATAATAACACTGTAGAATGCATACATAGGCACGTAATTACATACATAGACAATGTCAGAGTTTGGGACATATAACAGGTGTTATGATACAAAATATTTAAAAGTTAGATACTTGTACATGATGTATAGGTAGACAATCATGATGATAAATAACTGCCTTTGAAGTCCGCACTGAGAGGTGTTTACATTTAATGCAATGATTCCTCTGTTCCTCCTGTAGGATGAGCTGATCTCTGCCATTGCCCCTCTGGAGTCCCGCCTGAAGGAGCTACAACAGATGCAGTGCGCACAAGAACAGATGATCGCTCAGCACAGGGTATGTCACAGAACCTCTAAGATTAATTACAGCTAACGAATGTGAGGTCTCTTTGTATGTGTTTGATAAGGCCTCAGGGATACAAGAAATATAATCCAGACTGCCGGTATCAGTCACAGCCTCCCGATACAGTCTGCCGGTATCAGTCACAGCCTCCCGATACAGTCTGCCGATATCAGTCACAGCCTCCCGATACAGTCTACCGATATCAGTCACAGCCTCCCGATACAGTCTGCCGATATCAGTCACAGCCTCCCGATACAGTCTGCCTGTATCAGTCACAGCCTTCCGATACAGACTGCCGGCATCCGTCACAGCCTTCCGATACAGGCTGCCTTTATCAATCACAGCCTCCCGATACAGACTGCCTTCATCCGTCACAGCCTCCTGATGCAGGCTGCCGGCATCCGTCACAGCCTCCCGATGCAGGCTGCCCGGCATCCGTCACAGCCTCCCGATGCAGGCTGCCCGGCATCCGTCACAGCCTCCCGATGCAGGCTGCCCGGCATCCGTCACAGCCTCCCGATGCAGGCTGCCCGGCATCCGTCACAGCCTCCCGATGCAGGCTGCCGGCATCCGTCACAGCCTCCCGATGCAGGCTGCCGGCATCCGTCACAGCCTCCCGATGCAGGCTGCCGGCATCCGTCACAGCCTCCCGATGCAGGCTGCCCGGCATCCGTCACAGCCTCCCGATGCAGGCTGCCGGCATCCGTCACAGCCTCCTGATTTGCAACCTAAATTTAATCCTGTATTCCCTCCAGCTATAAAAGAATGTGTCATTCTTTCACTTTCAGGGCAACCTTCTGAGTACCAAGCACCAAGTGAGCATGGAGTTTGAAAAACTGCACCAGTACCTGCGAGAGCGAGAGGAGCGACTACTGCGGGAACTTCAACAGGAAGGAGACCTTATCCTTGCTGAAATGGAAGAGAGTCTGAACAAGATCAAACAGAACTGTCAGGGAATCCTACAAACCATCAGCACCACCCAGCCACGGCTCTACGAACAGGACCCCATCTCCTTCCTGACTGTAAGTACACTCAAATATAATAAAACCCAGCCATGGCTCTACGTGCAGGACCCCATCTCCTTCCTAGCTGTAAGTACACCAAAATATAATAAAACCCAGCCACGGCTCTTCGAGCAGGACCCCATCTCCTTCCTCACTGTAAGTACCTCCTATAGAATAAATCCCAGTCACGACTCTACGAGCAGGACCCCGTCTCTGTACTGACTGTAAGTACCTCCTATAGAATAAATCCCAGTCACGGATCTACGAGCAGGACCCCATCTCCTTCCTCACTGTAAGTACCTCCTATAGAATAAATCCCAGTCATGGCTCTACGAGCAGGACCCCATCTCTTTACTGACTGTAAGTACCCACCATAGAATAATTCCCAGCCACGACTCTACGAGCAGGACCCCGTCTCCTTCCTCACTGTAAGTATCTCCTATAGAATAAATCCCAGCCATGGCTCTACGAGCAGGACCCCATATCCTTCCTGACTGTAAGTACCCACCATAGAATAAATCCCAGCCACGGCTCTACGATCAGGACCCCATCTACTTCCTGACTGTAAGTACCCACCATAGAATAAATCCGAGCCATGGCTCTGTGAGTAGGACCCCATCTCCTTCCTCACTGTAAGTACCCACCATAGAATAAATCCCAGCCATGGCTCTGCGAGCAGGGACCCCATCTCCCCCCTCACTGTAAGTACCCCCATAGAATAAATCCCAGCCATAGTTTCTACGAGCAGGACCCCATCTCCTTCCTCACTGTAAGTACCCCCATAGAATAAATCCCAGCCATGGCTCTGTGAGTAGGACCCCATCTCCTTCCTCACTGTAAGTACCCACCATAGAATAAAACCCAGCCACGGCTCTACGAGCAGGACCCCATCTACTTAATGACTGTAAGTACCCACCATAGAATAAATCCCAGCCATGGCTCTACGAGCAGGACCCCATCTCCTTCCTCACTGTAAATACCCACCATAGAATAAATCCCAGCCACGGCTCTACGAGCAGGACCCCATCTCCTTCCTCACTGTAAGTACCCCCATAGAAGAAATCCCAGCCATGGCTCTGCGAGCAGGACCCCATCTCCTTCCTCGCTGTAAGTACCCAACATAGAATAAATCCCAGCCACGGCTCTACGAGCAGGACCCCATCTCCTTCCTCACTGTAAGTACCCCCATAGAATAAATCCCAGCCACGGCTCTGCGAGCAGGACCCCATCTACTTCCTCACTGTAAGTACCCCCATAGAATAAATCCCAGCCATGGCTCTACGAGCAGGACCCCATCTCCTTTCTCACTGTAAGTACCCCCATAGAATAAATCCCAGCCATGGCTCTGCGAGCAGGACCCCATCTCCTTCCTGACTGTAAGTACCCCCAAATATAATAAAACCCAGCCATGGCTCTGCGAGCAGGACCCCATCTTCTTCCTCACTGTAAATACCCACCATAGAATAAAACCCAGCCACGGCTCTACGAGCAGGGACCCCATCTCCTTCCTCACTGTAAGTACCCACCATAGAATAAATCCCAGCCACGGCTCTACGAGCAGGACCCCATCTACTTAATGACTGTAAGTACCCACCATAGCATAAACCTCAGCCATGGCTCTACGAGCAGGACCCCATCTCCTTCCTCACTGTAAGTACCCCCATAGAATAAATCCCAGCAATGGTTTCTACGAGCAGGTCCCCATCTCCTTCCTCACTGTAAGTACCCATCATAGAATAAATCCCAGCCATGGCTCTGCGAGCAGGGACCCCATCTCCTTCCTCACTGTAAGTACCCCCATAGAATAAATCCCAGCCATGGCTCTACGAGCAGGACCCCATCTCCTTCCTCACTGTAAGTACCCCCATAGAATAAATCCCAGCCATGGCTCTGTGAGCAGGACCCCATCTCCTTCCTCACTGTAAGTACCCACCATAGAATAAATCCCAGCCACGGCTCTACGAGCAGGACCCCATCTCCTTCCTCACTGTAAGTACCCCCATAGAATAAATCCCAGCCATGGTTTCTACGAGCAGGACCCTATCCCCTTCCTCACTGTAAGTACCCCCATAGAATAAATCCCAGCCACGGCTCTACAATCGGGACCCCATCTCCTTCCTGACTGTAAGTACCCCCAAATATAATAAAAACCCAGCCATGGCTCTGCGAGCAGGACCCCATCTTCTTCCTCACTGTAAGTACCCCCATAGAATAAATCCCATCCATGGCTCTACGAGCAGGACCCCATCTCCTTCCTCACTGTAAGTACCCCCATAGATTAAATCCCAGCCATAGTTTCTACGAGCAGGACCCCATCTCCTTCCTCACTGTAAGTACCCCCATAGAATAATTCCCAGCCATGGCTCTGCGAGCAGGACCCCATCTCCTTCCTCACTGTAAGTACCCATCATAGAATAAATCCCAGCCATGGCTCTGCGAGTAGGACCCCATCTCCTTCCTCACTGTAAGTACCCACCATAGAATAAATCCCAGCCATGGCTCTGTGAGCAGGACCCCATCTCCTTCCTCACTGTAAGTACCCCCATAGAATAAATCCCAGCCATGGCTCTGCGAGCAGGACCCCATCTCCTTCCTCACTGTAAGTACCACCATCGAATAAATCCCAGCCATGGCTCTGTGAGTAGGACCCCATCTCCTTCCTCACTGTAAGTACCACCATAGAATAAATCCCAGCCATAGTTTCTACGAGCAGGACCCTATCCCTTTCCTCACTGTAAGTACCCCCATAGAATAAATCCCAGCCATAGTTTCTACGAGCAGGACCCTATCCCTTTCCTCACTGTAAGTACCCCCATAGAATAAATCCCAGCCATGGTTTCTACGAGCAGGACCCTATCCCCTTCCTCACTTTAAGTACCCCCATAGAATAAATCCCAGCCATGGCTCTGCGAGCAGGACCCCATCTCCTTCCTCACTGTAAGTACCCCCATAGAATAAATCTCAGCCATGGCTCTGTGAGTAGGACCCCATCTCCTTCCTCACTGTAAGTACCCACCATAGAATAAATCCCAGCCATGGATCTGCGAGCAGGACCCCATCTCCTTCCTCACTGTAAGTACCCCCATAGAATAAATCCCAGCCATGGATCTGCGAGCAGGACCCCATCTCCTTCCTCACTGTAAGTACCCACCATAGAATAAATCCCAGCCATGGCTCTGCGAGCAGGACCCCATCTCCTTCCTCACTGTAAGTACCCCCATAGAATAAATCCCAGCCATGGCTCTGCGAGCAGGACCCCATCTCCTTCCTCACTGTAAGTACCCACCATAGAATAAATCCCAGCCATGGCTCTACGAGCAGGACCCCATCTCCTTCCTCACTGTAAGTACCCACCATAGAATAAATCCCAGCCATGGCTCTGCGAGCAGGACCCCATCTCCTTCCTCACTGTAAGTACCCACCATAGAATAAATCCCAGCCACGGCTCTACGAGCAGGACCCCATCTCCTTCCTCACTGTAAGTACCCACCATAGAATAAAACCCAGCCATGGCTCTACGAGCAGGACCCTATCCCTTTCCTCACTGTAAGTACCCCCATAGAATAAATCCCAGCCACGGCTCTGTGAGCAGGACCCCATCTCCTTCCTCACTGTAAGTACCCCCATAGAATAAATCCCAGCCATGGCTCTGTGAGCAGGACCCCATCTCCTTCCTCACTGTAAGTACTACCATAGAATAAATCCCATCCATGGCTCTGCGAGCAGGGACCCCATCTCCTTCCTGACTGTAAGTACCACCATAGAATAAATCCCAGCCATGGCTCTGTGAGCAGGACCCCATCTCCTTCCTCACTGTAAGTACCCCCATAGAATAAATCCCAGCCATGGCTCTGCGAGCAGGACCCCATCTCCTTCCTCACTGTAAGTACCCCCATAGAATAAATCCCAGCCACGGCTCTGTGAGCAGGACCCCATCTCCTTCCTCACTGTAAGTACCACCATAGAATAAATCCCAGCCACGGCTCTGCGAGCAGGACCCCATCTCCTTCCTCACTGTAAGTACCACCATAGAATAAATCCCAGCCATGGCTCTGCGAGCAGGACCCCATCTCCTTCCTCACTGTAAGTACCACCATAGAATAAATCCCAGCCATGGCTCTGTGAGCAGGACCCCATCTCCTTCCTCACTGTAAGTACCCCCATAGAATAAATCCCAGCCATGGCTCTGTGAGTAGGACCCCATCTCCTTCCTCACTGTAAGTACCCCCATAGAATAAATACCAGCCATGGCTCTGTGAGCAGGACCCCATCTCCTTCCTCACTGTAAGTACCCCCATAGAATAAATACCAGCCATGGCTCTGTGAGTAGGACCCCATCTCCTTCCTCACTGTAAGTACCACCATAGAATAAATACCAGCCATGGCTCTGTGAGCAGGACCCCATCTCCTTCCTCACTGTAAGTACCACCATAGAATAAATACCAGCCATGGCTCTGTGAGCAGGACCCCATCTCCTTCCTCACTGTAAGTACCCACCATAGAATAAATCCCAGCCATGGCTCTGTGAGTAGGACCCCATCTCCTTCCTCACTGTAAGTACCACCATAGAATAAATACCAGCCATGGCTCTGTGAGCAGGACCCCATCTCCTTCCTCACTGTAAGTACCACCATAGAATAAATACCAGCCATGGCTCTGTGAGCAGGACCCCATCTCCTTCCTCACTGTAAGTACCCCCATAGAATAAATACCAGCCATGGCTCTGTGAGTAGGACCCCATCTCCTTCCTCACTGTAAGTACCACCATAGAATAAATACCAGCCATGGCTCTGTGAGCAGGACCCCATCTCCTTCCTCACTGTAAGTACCCACCATAGAATAAATCCCAGCCATGGCTCTGCGAGCAGGACCCCATCTCCTTCCTCACTGTAAGTACCACCATAGAATAAATCCCAGCCATGGCTCTGCGAGCAGGACCCCATCTCCTTCCTCACTGTAAGTACCACCATAGAATAAATCCCAGCCATGGCTCTGTGAGCAGGACCTCATCTCCTTCCTCACTGTAAGTACCCACCATAGAATAAATCCCAGCCACGGCTCTACGAGCAGGACCCCATCTCCTTCCTCACTGTAAGTACCCCCATAGAATAAATCCCAGCCATGCCTCTGCGAGCAGGACCCCATCTCCTTCCTCACTGTAAGTACCCCCAAAGAATAAATCCCAGCCATGGCTCTGTGAGTAGGACCCCATTTCCTTCCTCACTGTAAGTACCCCCATAGATTAAATCCCAGCCATTGTTCTGCGAGCAGGACCCCATCTTCTTCCTCACTGTAAGTACCCTCCATAGAATAAATCCCAGCCATAGTTTGTACGAGCAGGACCCTATCCCTTTCCTCACTGTAAGTACCCCCATAGAATAAATCCCAGCCATGGTTTCTACGAGCAGGACCCTATCCCCTTCCTCACTGTAAGTACCCCCATAGAATGAAACCCATCCATGGCTCTACGAGCAGGACCCCATCTCCTTCCTCACTGTAAGTACCCCCATAGATTAAATCCCAGCCATAGTTTCTACGAGCAGGACCCTATCCCTTTCCTCACTGTAAGTACCCCCATAGAATAAATCCCAGCCATAGTTTCTACGAGCAGGACCCTATCCCTTTCCTCACTGTAAGTACCCCCATAGAATAAATCCCAGCCATGGTTTCTACGAGCAGGACCCTATCCCCTTCCTCACTGTAAGTACCCCCATAGAATAAATCGCAGCCATGGCTCTGCGAGCAGGACCCCATCTCCTTCCTCACTGTAAGTACCCCCATAGAATAAATCCCAGCCATGGCTCCGTGAGTAGGACCCCATCTCCTTCCTCACTGTAAGTACCCACCATAGAATAAATCCCAGCCATGGCTCTACAAGCAGGACCCCATATCCTTCCTCACTGTAAGTACCCCCATAGAATAAATCCCAGCCACGGCTCTACGAGCAGGACCCCATCTCCTTCCTCACTGTAAGTACCCCCATAGAATAAATCCCAGCCATGGCTCTGTGAGCAGGACCCCATCTCCTTCCTCACTGTAAGTACCCACCATAGAATAAATCCCAGCCATGGCTCTACGAGCAGGACCCCATCTCCTTCCTCACTGTAAGTACCCCCATAGAATAAATCCCAGCCATGGCTCTGTGAGCAGGACCCCATCTCCTTCCTCACTGTAAGTACCCACCATAGAATAAATCCCAGCCATGGCTCTACGAGCAGGACCCCATCTCCTTCCTCACTGTAAGTACCCACCATAGAATAAATCCCAGCCACGGCTCTACGAGCAGGACCCCATCTCCTTCCTCACTGTAAGTACCCCCATAGAATAAATCCCAGCCATGGCTCTACGAGCAGATTGGAAGTACATCCTTTTAAATAGCCTCTAGTCTGTGACCCTATGTTTCATTCTTCATTATATTCTCATTCTGTTTTCCTCCCATTTTGCACTATGGAGCATTTTAATGTATTGTTATCAGAAATGGTTAATAGTGCAGATAACTCGATGTAAAATATTTAGATAATACAAATAAAGTAAATGTCACTGTGTATAACTGGGATGTATGTTTTCTATCCCGTCACTGCTGTCAGATAAGTTATAACTAACCTGTCATTTTACCAACAGCTCCCATTGTGTGTGTTTAATATCCCAAACCGTTTAACTTGTATTATTAGAAACTCTCTGTGACAATTTATTGATCTGTCTCTCTCGCCCTTTTCCAGGATATAAAGTCTTGTATGGAAATGTAAGTATCTGTGTATTTTATCCGGTTATGAGCTGTTAATAACACTTGAAACCCGCTATTGCTTTCATGCCAGCCATCTTGCTGCTGTCAGCCATTTTATTCTAGCACCGTTAAAGTCATAGATAAACAGAGAAAACCTGTTGAGAACTTTACCAATTGCATTCATTGATCTGTCTCTTTTCACAGCTGCTACAATGGCTATAGAGATGGCTTTCCTTCGCAAAATGTGGTTGCACCTAGAGATTTTGGCTATGGCGGTGTGAAGGATTTGATTCAATATACAGCCTGGAAAGATATGAAGTCTTATATCAGCCCAGGTGAGAAGGGTAACAGTCTACTAATGAAAAAATAACTACATGGGTGGGAGTTTGTGGTCTGAGCCTCCATCATGTACAGACCAATCTTACTGTGAGACAGTGAACAGGAGAAGGACATCATATATTGCAGGAAGCAAAGAGCAAGGAACACATGGGAGAAAAGTAAGGACAGGGGATAGGGGCTGGTGACGAAGGAGTGAACACAGGATACAAGTTGGTGATGAATAAAGAAATAAGCAGGAGTACAGTCTGGGAAACCGTGGAAACATATTAAGTAACATAAACAGAAGACAAGGGGAATGTGTTTAGAAAAGAGGGCTTGCGTATTGCCTCTAACGGAGAAGAGGTAATACGATAATGTAAGAAAAAAATAGAATAAAAAGACTTACCGAGAGAAGAGATACGGTTAGGCTAGTCAGGAAGATAATTCTGAATATAAAGAAAATTGAAGCAGAAAGTGGAGAAAACTAAATTTGGGGGGATTAGTACTAGTGGGGGGGGGGGGGGGGGGAAGCTATTGGGTGGGAGTTAGGGAAAACTTTTTAAATGGGGGGTGGAGATTAGAATCAATGAAAAATGTGGGTGGAAATGAAACTGGGAGACAGGAATTAGAGGCTGTATGACAGACAATTTTTAACAAAATGAATCTGGTGCAAAGGGAAGTGTGGTGTGTGAATCTAAATACACCTTTACAACCTTCTTTCAGCTTTGCCTAATATAATTATGGACCCCAGCACGGCTCATCTTAACTTGATCCTCTCTGAAGATTTAACCTGTGTCCGATACAGTGACACCAAGCAGTCTCTACCTGAGAACCCTCGCCGATTTGACTACTGTTGCTGTGTCCTGGGTACCGAGGGGTTCACCTCTGGTCGGCACTACTGGGCTATTGAAGTTGGGAGCAAGACCAAATGGAATCTTGGCTTGGCCAAGGAATCGGTAAACAGGCGTGGGGGCATCACCTTGTCTCCTGAGAATGGTTTCTGGATCCTCTGGCTGAGGAACGGACATGAGTTCAAGGCATTGGATGTCCCTTACCGGTCTCTCACTTTGAGGAGCAAACCACAGAGGGTTGGGATATACTTAGATTATGAAGGGGGTGTGCTTTCCTTTTACAATGCTGATGATATGTCCCACATCTATACATTTGTCACTTCCTTCACTGAAACGGTGTACCCCTATTTCTGTCCATGCCTCAACGATTCTGGAAAGAATGGGGGTGCCTTGAAAGTCCTCCATCATACTCCATAATGAATAAAGGGGGGAGGAAAGAAGGTAAATGGCTTCATCCCACCTAAAATCCTGCATCACGGATATTATATGTCTTTCGAGATGTTTTTTTTGAAGGCTATTGGAGGCAGTATTTCTAGTGTGTGATGTTATATTTCCCACTAAATAGTGATAATTTTTTTTTTTTTTAAGATCAGATAACCAAATTTTTGCAAAATGTAGGCCAAAATCACAGCTGGTAAACTTCTGTAACTCACCCAATTGTTACCGCTCAGCTTCTTAGGCCTATATTTTGGTTGTCAACTCACTGTTTAATTAAAAAGCCCCATGTAAGACGTGTATCCCCTTATCTGAAGACAATAAGAGTTTGTTTTTGATAACCTCTCCCAGCTCTCTTGTCCTCTTCCTGCTGAGGATATATTTGGTCATCGTGGCAGTGGTCCTTTCATTTAACACCTAGACAGCATGTATCCTGATGGGACGGGAGTCATTCCATTTATCTGCTCATTCAGATCTCAATAAACACATAACTGGATTAAACAAAAACTGTCTTGCTGGAGAAAATCATTCTCTCTCTGGTAATTCCCTGCAGCGCATGTTCTCTCGTTATGCAAAACATCTAACATGGCGGAATATTTGCACTATTTTCATCTATAACTCGCAGTGGGTAATGATGAAGCACAGCTCGTTCTATATGGAGAGCGCAGCCAGCACTAGTGCCAGCCGCAGAATATGCAGTATAAGCAGGTCAGTCTTTGGTATTGCCAAAAGAGCAATTTGCTGATTTCCATGTAAGAGAACAATTGCACCAACCTGTCAAAGTACATGAAATGAATCAGAGCAATTTGCTGACCATTGGGCATTGTCCCCCCAGCTCAGGAGACTCTACATTTTCAAGCAGAAGACTCATTATTTTAAAGTTTCTCTGCTCAAGTCAACGAAGCCTCGAAACTACTTGTGTTAGTAGGGTTTGGGCTCCGATTGAAAGTGGCCCTTTGTATATGATTGGGACAACCTCAGTTTGTTTAACCCATTAATGACACATGAAGGAATTATTCCGTCATGATTCCCTTTTATTTCTGAAGTTGTGTCCTTAAGGGGTTAACAGCTCTTGTAGGTTAGAGTTTTGCCATCCACGTGTGATGGGGCTCCTCAAAAGCTCGAGAACATTGTTTCTGAGTGAGACAATCTGTGGTTTTGCAACAGAAAAGCAATTTATTGACTTTCATTAAAAGTAGATTCTTGTACATTGTAACCCCACCTTCATTAATTTGTGTATGTAATAAAACTTAGAATGTAAATGTGCAGGAAACCATTACAAATCATCACAATCTTAGCATAATGGTGCTCCATGCAGGTTGACTCTAGGAGAATTTCAGAGTCCTAGTTTTTACCCTGAAGTCTCCTCATCTTCATCTGGCTGCTCTTGAGGATTAGGGGTAAGCCACTATCATTGCTCCAGGAGAAACCAACAAATGGTTGGGTTCCTGCGCTATCAGGAGACATGTAGCGAGCATTGAGTGGGGCATTAGCGCAGCCCAATGACTCGTACCAAAACCCTCCTCCATAGTACTCTGCACAGTTTTGAATATGCTCTTCTTCGTCCTTGTCATATGTGGAAAACATCTGCCCAACGTGAGCACTCAGTATATCACCTGCAATTGAGAAGAACATGTGTCAGAATGCTCTGTGCCCCATAGCAGTCTAGAACGTGTGGGCCAGACTGTAATATAAAAATAAAATTCATCAAAGGAACTTGTATATGCAATGCAAACAAAATAAAAAATCAAGGTTGGCTAATTAACTCATTACATTATGATTTCTAAGGGACACTCTAAGCACCAGAACTACTACAGCTTAATGGGGTGGTTATGGTGAAAAGAGCCTGTCTCTGCAAACCGTGCATTTACATTGCTTCCTATGGCCACCTCTAGCTGTCATTCAATCGGAGTGGTCCTGCAATCCGTATTTATTTTTCTATTTCTTTGGGTGGGGAGAGCAGAAATCTAAATAGACCGTGTAACACTGACATTAAGAAAGCTTGTTTGTTATCCCAATTTAAGAACAAAAAAACACTGCCATGGGAGCTCACTCTAATTTCTTTCTTGTCATGTGACACCATATGGAATTACTCTCACCTGGAGAAAACCTTTTTCCTTTTTTTTGCAAAAGAGATATTGGTGGTCCCTCTAACACTGTATAAGTGCTGTTTTAAGTGCTGTTTTCAGGAACATTTTGGGCTTTAATCACTAAATGCCTAATTGTAGTGAACTGGAAACCAATAGGAAAAAATCAACTAATTTAAAAAAAATCTCCAATCTCTCTCTCTCTCTCTCTCTCTCTCTCTCTCTCTCTCTCTCTCTCTCTCTCTATATATATATATATATATACACACACGTATTTATTCTATTTCACTGTAACCGTTCCGTTGTGTATATAAGTTACTACTACAGAGAGCACGGTAAGATGACACCCGTGGTGCAAATAATTGGCTTAATTTACAGTTAGATACTGTCTCCAAATTAGTTGAATGGAAATGTGGTTACTTTAGCTGATCGTTTGCAAATCCGTTGCCACCGCTTCTTGAAATGTACTTTAAAATAGTTTGAGTGTTGTTGTCGCAAGTATTACACAAGTTGTCATGGGGAATGTGTTTTAGGGGAAGCCAAGCGTCCGTAACATGTCTGTGGCAAGGTCATTTCCTATTTACCTGCTCCTCCGTCTATGAAACCATCGACATGTAGCTTGTATCCATCGCTCTCTGCATTCAGGGCATGGGGCGAGAGGCTGAAATTTTGATACTGAGCGTACACTCTCAATCCATTCATGTGCTCCATCTCCAACATTAGCTCGTACCGCCCTTGCATCGTCAGCCGGTAAATATTCTGCAAACCTGTACTGACGGTAATACACAGCCTATATTAGAGTAATACTCGGAATAATACACTGCCATCATTGGTATAATACACGGCCATCATTGGAGTAATACACAGCCTGTATTAGAGTAATACTCGGAATAATACACTGCCATCATTGGTATAATACACGGCCATCATTGGAGTAATACACAGCCTGTATTAGAGTAATACTCGGAATAATACACTGCCATCATTGGTATAATACACGGCCATCATTGGAGTAATACAAAAACAAGGGGTGGAATAGCGCTAAGGGGAGGCAGCACACCTAAATGGTCTCTCCTATAAACCCACTAAGGACAAACAACAATACAAAACAAAAGGTGCGCCAGGAGGTTAGGGATAAATCAGTACTCCAGTTGTCTTATGGAGTGAAACAGATAATACGTGGTCAGTAAAATGATATAAAATCATATATGCGTAAAAATTGACAAGCCAAAAATGTCCCAAATGAGGTATAAACGTATAGGTAAGTCTATAAGAGTTTGCCTTTATCTCCAGGTGAATATGTCTTCCAGATAGTTGAAGTCCATGGACATAAAAAAGAAGAAAAGAGTTCCAATAGTGCAATATGTTTAAAATATATTAAAAGCTTAGGGAAAAGGAAATCCAAATTGGCATACTCACATGTGACAGAGCTTAAAACCAGCTCTAGTGTGAAGCGCTTGCAGTGGTATTATTCCCCCACTTCAGGGATATGATGGAAGATATAGGCCAGTACGTATCTTGTCGGCAGGATATGTAACGGATAGTGCTCTCTGTATAAAATATATATATAGCCAGGAGAATAAATAAATGGATAATACATTTACCTGAGCAGATAACCCAGTGTAATCAGCGTAGGTGGTATAATCCCCACCAGGGATACTTTGTGAAGTCCTCGCTGGGAAGATAAAAACTTGAAGAAGAAAAGTTATATGCTACTAATATTGGTAGTAAAAGATACCAAAACCTTTAATAAGACATTAGTAATGATAAAATAAGTCCACAACACGTTTCACCCACAATGGACTTTTTCAAGTGGTAATCAAGCACATACCTGGCAAGTACGAACTTCTATAGGGTAAAATAAATACAAAATTTGAATTTGGCGGTAAAATGACGTCATGTGGTCGCGACCATGATATTACATATGTACAGTTAAAATAGTACAATTACATAACATATTAAAATATGCATTAAGCTTTGTTCATGGTGACTATTATAATAAGAAAACGAAAATGTAAAACCTTAAAAAATGGTAACGATCGAAAGTGGGCGTTACCGAAGGAGTGACGTCACGTATGGACATCTAATAGATGGGAAATGTAGTGAAAAGGGACAATGGGTGGGACGCTTCGTGAGCGTGATATGAAGGGTAAGATAATATATTAGGATATATTATGCCAAAACTAACATAGAAACATAGAATGTGACAGCAGATAAGAATCATTCGGCCCATCTAGTTTTTATATAGTTTCATTAGTCCCTGGCCTTATCTTATAGCTAGGATAGCCTTATGCCTATCCCACGCATGCTTAAACTCCCTCATTGTGTCAACCTCTACCACTTCAGCTGTAAGGCTATTCCATGCATCCACTACCCTCTCAGTAAAGTAATACTTCCTGATATTATTTTTAAACCTTTGCCCCTCTTATTTAAGACTATGTCCTCTTGTTGTGGTAGTTTTTCTTCATTTAAATATAGTCTCCTCCTTTACTGTGTTGATTCCCTTTATGTATTTAAATGTTTCTATCATATCCCCCCTGTCTTGTCTTTCCTCCAAGCTATACATGTTAAGATCCTTTAACCTTTCCTGGTAAGTTTTATCCTGCAATCCATGAACCAGTTTAGTAGCCCTTCTTTGAACTCTCTCTAAAGTATCAATATCCTTCTGGAGATACGGTCTCTAGTACTGCGTACAATACTCCAAGTGAGGTCTCACCAGTTGTAACGGAGCTTCCTGTACCACGGTTGGGTACCTCTGCCGACGGACGCTCCTAGTGCTCACCAAGGACTCCAAGCACTCCACCAGACACCACGTCCAGCGTTACAGCTTGGCTGGGAATTCACCATCTCCTACCCACCCTGGACCTACGACGAGGCTCCGGGTTCCAGTGGGTGAACCTCCAGAGAGTCAAACAGGAACAGCTCTTAAAAGAGCTTAGTGATTATAATCACTGGGGAGTATAGTGATGTAGCAATTCCCAGGGTAGATGCATCTTTTTCCCTCACACATGAGATGAGACTTTATGTTGAGGGTAAAACAGGAACTCAACAGATCTCAAGGGGTTTATTGAACAGCTTGGTCTTTTATACAGTTTTCCCCACAAGGTTACCACCCAGATGGACCTTGTGGGGCACAGGGACACAGGAACAACAAGTTTTATATTTAGTCACTCCCATACAGTGTACACAATCCCTCCCCTCTGCCTGTGATATATAATTAACGAAAACAATGGACTAACTCAATTAACTCTAAGCATTTTTGCAAACCCCCAAAAGTACCCCAAAAAACAACATACCCACAAACCCCACAAAGTCACATCCCCTGATAGCCCCGATCTGGGTGAACAACATATCCAAAATTCACCCAGATCGGTTCAGGGGTTCAGGAATTTTCTGGAAGTCTTATTTGTTCCCCACCGTGCACATGGTCCCAAAACAGTTCCATACACTCGACGGCAAAACACTGCTGGACAATTTAAGATGGCCACCACCACATGTTTGAATCTGTTCCAGTTAAAAGTCCAAGGGGCAGAAACAGTACTTTTCAACATGGGTTATCACAGGGCCCACAGTCCCAGGGTAGGAGGCTGGCCCCCCTCCCCACCCTGACCCTAGTGTAATGAATGCAGAGTGGGTGTCAGTGTAGTGAATGCAGGACTCCTACCTAGTCCGCTGACAATGATGCAGGACTGAATGTGGTGTGTGTATAGTGGAAGTGAATTAGAATTACTACCAATATTAGTACCATATAACTTTTCTTCTTTTTTTTTTAATTATTATTTATTACCTGGCATAAATAGATACTGTTTGTGCAGTGAATGCAGAGTGTGTATAGTGAACGCAGAGTGTGTTTAAGTAGTGGATGTAGTGTGTGTACAGTGATGTAGTGTGTGTTAAAGGGAATCAACACAGTAAAGGAGGAGACTATATTTAAAAGAAAAAAAACTACCACAACAAGAGGACATAGTCTTAGATTAGAGGGACAAAGGTTTAAAAATAATATCAGGAAGTATTGCTTTACTGAGAGGGTAGTGGATGCATGGAATAGCCTTCCAGCTGAAGTGGTAGAGGTTAACACAGTAAAGAAGTTTAAGCATGCGTGGGATAGGCATAAGGCATAGGCATAAGCTCAAGGAAGCAGGCTGAAGGGTCAGTGTTAGGACCCGCTTAGGGGGGTCTGCCTTGACGTTGGCAGGCGGGCATCCCTCCAATGGCCATTGGAGCAACTAAATGACCTCCATTTGTCTAAATATACATAGGGATTAAGGAGAAAGCGCAAGTAACATTTTCTTTTCTTTGGTTTTTACTATATATTGGGGCTGATGTGTGTTGTAGTCCTTGCTGCTTAAGCGCAGGACTTCTCTTTTTGTATTTGTATTTACTTTGTATCACACAGCCTGGTTACAATGCTGCTACCCATCCCATGTGTTCCCTATTAAGGGTTAATGAGTAAAGGGGTGTATATAAAAAATACCCCTTTCTGTCTCATTAGAGATATCTTTGCCAGAAGCTCAAGGAAGCAGGCTGAAGGGTCAGTGTTAGGACCCGCTTAGGGGGGTCTGCCTTGACGTTGGCAGGCGGGCATCCCTCCAATGGCCATTGGAGCAACTAAATGACCTCCATTTGTCTAAATATACATAGGGATTAAGGAGAAAGCGCAAGTAACATTTTCTTTTCTTTGGTTTTTACTATATATTGGGGCTGATGTGTGTTGTAGTCCTTGCTGCTTAAGCGCAGGACTTCTCTTTTTGTATTTGTATTTACTTTGTATCACACAGCCTGGTTACAATGCTGCTACCCATCCCATGTGTTCCCTATTAAGGGTTAATAAGTAAAGGGGTGTATATAAAAAATACCCCTTTCTGTCTCATTAGAGATATCTTTGCCAGAAGCTCAAGGAAGCAGGCTGAAGGGTCAGTGTTAGGACCCGCTTAGGGGGGTCTGCCTTGACGTTGGCAGGCGGGCATCACTCCAATGGCCATTGGAGCAACTAAATGACCTCCATTTGTCTAAATATACATAGGGATTAAGGAGAAAGTGCAAGTAACATTTTCTTTTCTTTGGTTTTTACTATATATTGGGGCTGATGTGTGTTGTAGTCCTTGCTGCTTAAGCGCAGGACTTCTCTTTTTGTATTTGTATTTACTTTGTATCACACAGCCTGGTTCCAATGCTGCTACCCATCCCATGTGTTCCCTATTAAGGGTTAATAAGTAAAGGGGTGTATATAAAAAATACCCCTTTCTGTCTCATTAGAGATATCTTTGCCAGAAGCTCAAGGAAGCAGGCTGAAGGGCCAGTGTTAGGACCCGCTTAGGGGGGTCTGCCTTGACGTTGGCAGGCGGGCATCCCTCCAATGGCCATTGGAGCAACTAAATGACCTCCATTTGTCTAAATATACATAGGGATTAAGGAGAAAGCGCAAGTAACATTTTCTTTTCTTTGGTTTTTACTATATATTGGGGCTGATGTGTGTTGTAGTCCTTGCTGCTTAAGCGCAGGACTTCTCTTTTTGTATTTGTATTTACTTTGTATCACACAGCCTGGTTACAATGCTGCTACCCATCCCATGTGTTCCCTATTAAGGGTTAATAAGTAAAGGGGTGTATATAAAAAATACCCCTTTCTGTCTCATTAGAGATATCTTTGCCAGAAGCTCAAGGAAGCAGGCTGAAGGGTCAGTGTTAGGACCCGCTTAGGGGGGTCTGCCTTGACGTTGGCAGGCGGGCATCCCTCCAATGGCCATTGGAGCAACTAAATGACCTCCATTTGTCTAAATATACATAGGGATTAAGGAGAAAGTGCAAGTAACATTTTCTTTTCTTTGGTTTTTACTATATATTGGGGCTGATGTGTGTTGTAGTCCTTGCTGCTTAAGCGCAGGACTTCTCTTTTTGTATTTGTATTTACTTTGTATCACACAGCCTGGTTACAATGCTGCTACCCATCCCATGTGTTCCCTATTAAGGGTTAATAAGTAAAGGGGTGTATATAAAAAATACCCCTTTCTGTCTCATTAGAGATATCTTTGCCAGAAGCTCAAGGAAGCAGGCTGAAGGGTCAGTGTTAGGACCCGCTTAGGGGGGTCTGCCTTGACGTTGGCAGGCGGGCATCACTCCAATGGCCATTGGAGCAACTAAATGACCTCCATTTGTCTAAATATACATAGGGATTAAGGAGAAAGTGCAAGTAACATTTTCTTTTCTTTGGTTTTTACTATATATTGGGGCTGATGTGTGTTGTAGTCCTTGCTGCTTAAGCGCAGGACTTCTCTTTTTGTATTTGTATTTACTTTGTATCACACAGCCTGGTTCCAATGCTGCTACCCATCCCATGTGTTCCCTATTAAGGGTTAATAAGTAAAGGGGTGTATATAAAAAATACCCCTTTCTGTCTCATTAGAGATATCTTTGCCAGAAGCTCAAGGAAGCAGGCTGAAGGGCCAGTGTTAGGACCCGCTTAGGGGGGTCTGCCTTGACGTTGGCAGGCGGGCATCCCTCCAATGGCCATTGGAGCAACTAAATGACCTCCATTTGTCTAAATATACATAGGGATTAAGGAGAAAGCGCAAGTAACATTTTCTTTTCTTTGGTTTTTACTATATATTGGGGCTGATGTGTGTTGTAGTCCTTGCTGCTTAAGCGCAGGACTTCTCTTTTTGTATTTGTATTTACTTTGTATCACACAGCCTGGTTACAATGCTGCTACCCATCCCATGTGTTCCCTATTAAGGGTTAATAAGTAAAGGGGTGTATATAAAAAATACCCCTTTCTGTCTCATTAGAGATATCTTTGCCAGAAGCTCAAGGAAGCAGGCTGAAGGGTCAGTGTTAGGACCCGCTTAGGGGGGTCTGCCTTGACGTTGGCAGGCGGGCATCCCTCCAATGGCCATTGGAGCAACTAAATGACCTCCATTTGTCTAAATATACATAGGGATTAAGGAGAAAGTGCAAGTAACATTTTCTTTTCTTTGGTTTTTACTATATATTGGGGCTGATGTGTGTTGTAGTCCTTGCTGCTTAAGCGCAGGACTTCTCTTTTTGTATTTGTATTTACTTTGTATCACACAGCCTGGTTACAATGCTGCTACCCATCCCATGTGTTCCCTATTAAGGGTTAATAAGTAAAGGGGTGTATATAAAAAATACCCCTTTCTGTCTCATTAGAGATATCTTTGCCAGAAGCTCAAGGAAGCAGGCTGAAGGGTCAGTGTTAGGACCCGCTTAGGGGGGTCTGCCTTGACGTTGGCAGGCGGGCATCCCTCCAATGGCCATTGGAGCAACTAAATGACCTCCATTTGTCTAAATATACATAGGGATTAAGGAGAAAGTGCAAGTAACATTTTCTTTTCTTTGGTTTTTACTATATATTGGGGCTGATGTGTGTTGTAGTCCTTGCTGCTTAAGCGCAGGACTTCTCTTTTTGTATTTGTATTTACTTTGTATCACACAGCCTGGTTCCAATGCTGCTACCCATCCCATGTGTTCCCTATTAAGGGTTAATAAGTAAAGGGGTGTATATAAAAAATACCCCTTTCTGTCTCATTAGAGATATCTTTGCCAGAAGCTCAAGGAAGCAGGCTGAAGGGTCAGTGTTAGGACCCGCTTAGGGGGGTCTGCCTTGACGTTGGCAGGCGGGCATCCCTCCAATGGCCATTGGAGCAACTAAATGACCTCCATTTGTCTAAATATACATAGGGATTAAGGAGAAAGCGCAAGTAACATTTTCTTTTCTTTGGTTTTTACTATATATTGGGGCTGATGTGTGTTGTAGTCCTTGCTGCTTAAGCGCAGGACTTCTCTTTTTGTATTTGTATTTACTTTGTATCACACAGCCTGGTTCCAATGCTGCTACCCATCCCATGTGTTCCCTATTAAGGGTTAATAAATAAAGGGGTGTATATAAAAAATACCCCTTTCTGTCTCATTAGAGATATCTTTGCCAGAAGCTCAAGGAAGCAGGCTGAAGGGTCAGTGTTAGGACCCGCTTAGGGGGGTCTGCCTTGACGTTGGCAGGCGGGCATCCCTCCAATGGCCATTGGAGCAACTAAATGACCTCCATTTGTCTAAATATACATAGGGATTAAGGAGAAAGCGCAAGTAACATTTTCTTTTCTTTGGTTTTTACTATATATTGGGGCTGATGTGTGTTGTAGTCCTTGCTGCTTAAGCGCAGGACTTCTCTTTTTGTATTTGTATTTACTTTGTATCACACAGCCTGGTTACAATGCTGCTACCCATCCCATGTGTTCCCTATTAAGGGTTAATAAGTAAAGGGGTGTATATAAAAAATACCCCTTTCTGTCTCATTAGAGATATCTTTGCCAGAAGCTCAAGGAAGCAGGCTGAAGGGTCAGTGTTAGGACCCGCTTAGGGGGGTCTGCCTTGACGTTGGCAGGCGGGCATCCCTCCAATGGCCATTGGAGCAACTAAATGACCTCCATTTGTCTAAATATACATAGGGATTAAGGAGAAAGCGCAAGTAACATTTTCTTTTCTTTGGTTTTTACTATATATTGGGGCTGATGTGTGTTGTAGTCCTTGCTGCTTAAGCGCAGGACTTCTCTTTTTGTATTTGTATTTACTTTGTATCACACAGCCTGGTTACAATGCTGCTACCCATCCCATGTGTTCCCTATTAAGGGTTAATAAGTAAAGGGGTGTATATAAAAAATACCCCTTTCTGTCTCATTAGAGATATCTTTGCCAGAAGCTCAAGGAAGCAGGCTGAAGGGTCAGTGTTAGGACCCGCTTAGGGGGGTCTGTCTTGACGTTGGCAGGCGGGCATCCCTCCAATGGCCATTGGAGCAACTAAATGACCTCCATTTGTCTAAATATACATAGGGATTAAGGAGAAAGCGCAAGTAACATTTTCTTTTCTTTGGTTTTTACTATATATTGGGGCTGATGTGTGTTGTAGTCCTTGCTGCTTAAGCGCAGGACTTCTCTTTTTGTATTTGTATTTACTTTGTATCACACAGCCTGGTTACAATGCTGCTACCCATCCCATGTGTTCCCTATTAAGGGTTAATAAGTAAAGGGGTGTATATAAAAAATACCCCTTTCTGTCTCATTAGAGATATCTTTGCCAGAAGCTCAAGGAAGCAGGCTGAAGGGTCAGTGTTAGGACCCGCTTAGGGGGGTCTGCCTTGACGTTGGCAGGCGGGCATCCCTCCAATGGCCATTGGAGCAACTAAATGACCTCCATTTGTCTAAATATACATAGGGATTAAGGAGAAAGCGCAAGTAACATTTTCTTTTCTTTGGTTTTTACTATATATTGGGGCTGATGTGTGTTGTAGTCCTTGCTGCTTAAGCGCAGGACTTCTCTTTTTGTATTTGTATTTACTTTGTATCACACAGCCTGGTTACAATGCTGCTACCCATCCCATGTGTTCCCTATTAAGGGTTAATGAGTAAAGGGGTGTATATAAAAAATACCCCTTTCTGTCTCATTAGAGATATCTTTGCCAGAAGCTCAAGGAAGCAGGCTGAAGGGTCAGTGTTAGGACCCGCTTAGGGGGGTCTGCCTTGACGTTGGCAGGCGGGCATCCCTCCAATGGCCATTGGAGCAACTAAATGACCTCCATTTGTCTAAATATACATAGGGATTAAGGAGAAAGCGCAAGTAACATTTTCTTTTCTTTGGTTTTTACTATATATTGGGGCTGATGTGTGTTGTAGTCCTTGCTGCTTAAGCGCAGGACTTCTCTTTTTGTATTTGTATTTACTTTGTATCACACAGCCTGGTTACAATGCTGCTACCCATCCCATGTGTTCCCTATTAAGGGTTAATAAGTAAAGGGGTGTATATAAAAAATACCCCTTTCTGTCTCATTAGAGATATCTTTGCCAGAAGCTCAAGGAAGCAGGCTGAAGGGTCAGTGTTAGGACCCGCTTAGGGGGGTCTGCCTTGACGTTGGCAGGCGGGCATCACTCCAATGGCCATTGGAGCAACTAAATGACCTCCATTTGTCTAAATATACATAGGGATTAAGGAGAAAGCGCAAGTAACATTTTCTTTTCTTTGGTTTTTACTATATATTGGGGCTGATGTGTGTTGTAGTCCTTGCTGCTTAAGCGCAGGACTTCTCTTTTTGTATTTGTATTTACTTTGTATCACACAGCCTGGTTACAATGCTGCTACCCATCCCATGTGTTCCCTATTAAGGGTTAATAAGTTAAGGGGTGTATATAAAAAATACCCCTTTCTGTCTCATTAGAGATATCTTTGCCAGAAGCTCAAGGAAGCAGGCTGAAGGGTCAGTGTTAGGACCCGCTTAGGGGGGTCTGCCATGACGTTGGCAGGCGGGCATCCCTCCAATGGCCATTGGAGCAACTAAATGACCTCCATTTGTCTAAATATACATAGGGATTAAGGAGAAAGCGCAAGTAACATTTTCTTTTCTTTGGTTTTTACTATATATTGGGGCTGATGTGTGTTGTAGTCCTTGCTGCTTAAGCGCAGGACTTCTCTTTTTGTATTTGTATTTACTTTGTATCACACAGCCTGGTTACAATGCTGCTACCCATCCCATGTGTTCCCTATTAAGGGTTAATAAGTAAAGGGGTGTATATAAAAAATACCCCTTTCTGTCTCATTAGAGATATCTTTGCCAGAAGCTCAAGGAAGCAGGCTGAAGGGTCAGTGTTAGGACCCGCTTAGGGGGGTCTGCCTTGACGTTGGCAGGCGGGCATCCCTCCAATGGCCATTGGAGCAACTAAATGACCTCCATTTGTCTAAATATACATAGGGATTAAGGAGAAAGCGCAAGTAACATTTTCTTTTCTTTGGTTTTTACTATATATTGGGGCTGATGTGTGTTGTAGTCCTTGCTGCTTAAGCGCAGGACTTCTCTTTTTGTATTTGTATTTACTTTGTATCACACAGCCTGGTTACAATGCTGCTACCCATCCCATGTGTTCCCTATTAAGGGTTAATAAGTAAAGGGGTGTATATAAAAAATACCCCTTTCTGTCTCATTAGAGATATCTTTGCCAGAAGCTCAAGGAAGCAGGCTGAAGGGTCAGTGTTAGGACCCGCTTAGGGGGGTCTGCCTTGACGTTGGCAGGCGGGCATCACTCCAATGGCCATTGGAGCAACTAAATGACCTCCATTTGTCTAAATATACATAGGGATTAAGGAGAAAGCGCAAGTAACATTTTCTTTTCTTTGGTTTTTACTATATATTGGGGCTGATGTGTGTTGTAGTCCTTGCTGCTTAAGCGCAGGACTTCTCTTTTTGTATTTGTATTTACTTTGTATCACACAGCCTGGTTACAATGCTGCTACCCATCCCATGTGTTCCCTATTAAGGGTTAATAAGTTAAGGGGTGTATATAAAAAATACCCCTTTCTGTCTCATTAGAGATATCTTTGCCAGAAGCTCAAGGAAGCAGGCTGAAGGGTCAGTGTTAGGACCCGCTTAGGGGGGTCTGCCATGACGTTGGCAGGCGGGCATCCCTCCAATGGCCATTGGAGCAACTAAATGACCTCCATTTGTCTAAATATACATAGGGATTAAGGAGAAAGCGCAAGTAACATTTTCTTTTCTTTGGTTTTTACTATATATTGGGGCTGATGTGTGTTGTAGTCCTTGCTGCTTAAGCGCAGGACTTCTCTTTTTGTATTTGTATTTACTTTGTATCACACAGCCTGGTTACAATGCTGCTACCCATCCCATGTGTTCCCTATTAAGGGTTAATAAGTAAAGGGGTGTATATAAAAAATACCCCTTTCTGTCTCATTAGAGATATCTTTGCCAGAAGCTCAAGGAAGCAGGCTGAAGGGTCAGTGTTAGGACCCGCTTAGGGGGGTCTGCCTTGACGTTGGCAGGCGGGCATCCCTCCAATGGCCATTGGAGCAACTAAATGACCTCCATTTGTCTAAATATACATAGGGATTAAGGAGAAAGCGCAAGTAACATTTTCTTTTCTTTGGTTTTTACTATATATTGGGGCTGATGTGTGTTGTAGTCCTTGCTGCTTAAGCGCAGGACTTCTCTTTTTGTATTTGTATTTACTTTGTATCACACAGCCTGGTTACAATGCTGCTACCCATCCCATGTGTTCCCTATTAAGGGTTAATAAGTAAAGGGGTGTATATAAAAAATACCCCTTTCTGTCTCATTAGAGATATCTTTGCCAGAAGCTCAAGGAAGCAGGCTGAAGGGTCAGTGTTAGGACCCGCTTAGGGGGGTCTGCCTTGACGTTGGCAGGCGGGCATCCCTCCAATGGCCATTGGAGCAACTAAATGACCTCCATTTGTCTAAATATACATAGGGATTAAGGAGAAAGCGCAAGTAACATTTTCTTTTCTTTGGTTTTTACTATATATTGGGGCTGATGTGTGTTGTAGTCCTTGCTGCTTAAGCGCAGGACTTCTCTTTTTGTATTTGTATTTACTTTGTATCACACAGCCTGGTTACAATGCTGCTACCCATCCCATGTGTTCCCTATTAAGGGTTAATAAGTAAAGGGGTGTATATAAAAAATACCCCTTTCTGTCTCATTAGAGATATCTTTGCCAGAAGCTCAAGGAAGCAGGCTGAAGGGTCAGTGTTAGGACCCGCTTAGGGGGGTCTGCCTTGACGTTGGCAGGCGGGCATCCCTCCAATGGCCATTGGAGCAACTAAATGACCTCCATTTGTCTAAATATACATAGGGATTAAGGAGAAAGCGCAAGTAACATTTTCTTTTCATAAGGCTATCCTAGCTATAAGATAAGGCCAGGGACTAATGAAAGTATTTAGAAAACTGGGCAGACTAGATGGGCCGAATGGTTCTTATCTGCCGTCACATTCTATGTTTCTATGTTTCTATGTGTTTGTGCAGTGGATGTAGTGTTTGTGTTTACTAGATGCAATATGTTTAGTAGATGCAGTGTCTGTAGTGGATGTAGTGTGTGTATTAGACGCAGTGTCTCTGTATAGTGAATGTGTTTGAATGTGTGGTGAATGTAGTGTGTGCAGGGACGTTTTAGCCGCAAGGCAAACAAGGCATTTGCCTTGGGCGGCATTTTCCAGGGGGCGGCAAAAAAAGCCGCCCCCAAACGCCCAGGGCAAATGCCTTGTTTGCCTCGCGGCTAAAACTGATAAGCCTGGCGGCGCTGGCGAGGGAGCACTTCCTCTGAGCTGCCTGCTCAGCTCCCTCGCGCGCCGCAGAGTGAGGCTGGGAGCCGGAATATGACGTCATATTCGGCTCCCAGCTTCACTCTGCGGCACGCGAGGGAGCTGAGCAGACAGCTCAGAGGAAGTGCTCTCTCGCCAGCGCCGCCCGCCCAGCAGGCAGCCAGCCAGACCGCCCAGCAGCCACTGGACCCGCAGGGAGAAAGAGAACCCCCCCAGCATTCCCAAAGGTAAGGAGGCTGGGGGGGGGGTTAAATAAAAAAAAATGTGTTAATGTGAGTGCGTGTGTGTGTGTCTGTGTGTGTGTGTTTGTGTGTCTGTTAGTGAGTGTGTTTGTGTGTCTGTTAGTGAGTGAGTGTGTGTCTGTTAGTGAGCGTGTCTGTGAGCGAGTGTGTGTTTCTGTGATCTAGTGTATGCGTATTTGTCAGTGAATGTGTGTGTGTGTATTTAGAAGGCGGGGCGTGGGGCAAGGGTTGGGTGGGGGTGGCGCGGGGGGGGGGCAGAGGGGCGCCTGAGTTTTTTCCAGCACAAAACTAGGATACACCACTGAGTGTGTGTACTGTGAATACAGGATGTTTGTTTAGTGGATGCTTTGTGTATAGTTAATGCAGAGTGTATGTTATTGTAGTGAATGCAGAGTGTGTGTCAGTGTAGTGAATGCAGAGTGTGTGTTAATGTAGTGAATGCAGAGTGTGTGTCAGTGTAGTGAATGCAGTGTGTGTGTGTTAGGGTAGTGAATGCAGAGTGTGTGTTAGTGTAATGAATGCAGATTGTGTGTCAGTGTAGTGAACGCAGTGTGTGTTAGTGTAGTGAATGCAGATTGTGTGTCAGTGTAGTGAATGCAGAGTGTGTGTTAGTGTAATGAATGCAGAGTGTGTGTCAGTGTAGTGAATGCAGAGTGTGTGTCATTGTAGTGAATGCAGAGTGTGTGTGTTTACTAGTGTATGCATTTTCCCCTCCCCCACATTAAATCCCCCACATTAAATCCCCCACATTAAATCTAATAAATGTTATTCACCCCTCCCTGTTTCGTACCTGGGTCAGGGAGGGGGGATATTCCATCCTTGGTGGTCCGGTGGCATTGTGGGGCCCCCCGGCTCCCTGTATTTGCATAGGGGACCCAGCAGACTGCACAGTACTTTACAGCTCTTCCCTCTCTCTAACTACCGCGAGCATGCCGTGCGGACCGTTGCCATGGTAACCAGTGGCAACGCTCTGACGGCCGCGGATCTCGCGGGAGTTAGAGAGAGGGAAGAGCAGTAAAGTACTGTGGAGTCTGCTGGCCCCCCTCTGCAAGTATAGGGAGCCGGGGGGCCCGCGGCTGCACATATAGCGTTCTTCGCTATGTATATGTGCAGAGAGGGAATGTGGGGCCCAGGACTGCCAAAGCAGTCCGGGCCCTTGACACCCGTCATGGTTGTCACCCCTTGATGGCTGCCCTGGTTGCCAGAACTCTGGACATTTTTCTGGTTAACCTAAATCACTTGCCATTTGGCTTAACCCTCCTGGAACATCAACCCTGTTACATATCTTAGTATCATCAGCAAAAAGACACACCTTACCATCTAGACCTTCTGCAATATCACTAATAAAAATATTTAACCCCTTCCCGCCGGATAGTCATTCTCAACAAATTGATCTTTGTACACACATCTTTTAAAAAATTAATACTCACACCTTTTTTAAAGAAGTGTGTACAAATACTGTTATCAATAGAAATAGTTGCCACTACAAACCATGTCTGGATAGCGCCCCGAAGAGCCAGTACTTAAGACTTAGGAGATATTGCTCTAAACTTGAAGACTTCGAAAGGCAATCCTCAGTTTTAAAAGGCACTTGCCGCGCATGCGCATTTGGCTCCGCTGACGTCAGACGGGGGAGCTGACGTCGGCGGGGGAGGAGAGGTCACCAGCGCCGAGGGAGCCCGGCGCTGGATTAAGGTAAGTGGCTGAAGGGGTTTTATTATTATTATTATTTATTACCTGGCATCAAGTTTTTATCTTCCCAGCGAGGACCTCACAAAGTATCGTGGGGATTATACCACCTACGCTGATTACACTGAGCGGGTTATCTGCTCAGGTAAATGTGAGTATTATCCATTTATTTCTTCTGGCTATATATATATTTTATACAGAGAGCACTATCCGTTACATATCCTGCTGACAAGATACGTACTGGCCTATATCTTCCATCATATCCCTGAAGTGGGGGAATAATACCACTGCAAGCGCTTCACACTAGAGCTGGTTTTAAGCTCTATCACATGTGAGTATGCCAATTTGGATTTCCTTTCACCTAAGCTTTTAATATATTTTAAACATATTGCACTATTGGAACTCTTTTCTTCTTTTTTATGTCCATGGACTTCAACTATCTGGAAGACTAGAGTAACGTAGGGTACAATCCTTGCATTGTCAGGGATATCCTAGGTAAAGTGACTTTATAACTATGGGCATACTCCCAGGTTACACAGATACAGAAAGTCATCACTTTACAACTTCCTGCTTCAATACAGGTAATTTTTTTCCTGCCTAACTGTTTAATACTTAAAGGACCACTTTAGAACCCAAACAAATGTCATCTCACTGATGTCGTTATGAGGTCTGGAGGTCCTGAATGCTATCATCCATTATGGGATTAAAACATTTTTGAACAGTTTAACCCCACTGTCCTCCCCATAGCACCGTCTGTTCAGCTCCTCTGCCTTCTACACCCATCGGCTCCAATCCAATGCAGAAGATTTTCTCTGTGGTGCTGACTATCAAAAGCCGCCCAATGAGAGAATCACTTTAGAAAGGTACCTTTTCAAAGCATTTCTCTCAATGGATGTCCAGTGATAGGCTAAGAGCACCCTAAGAGGATCTCCATTACCGGCACCTAAAGGTGAAAATCCTCTTCACTGGACTCTGGGCTGGGAAAAGAGGCTGAGAGGCTGAGCGTACAGGCACCATCTAGAGGACTTTGGAGTTAAACCATTTGAAAATGGTTTAGCCTCATAAGGTAAGATAGCATACAGGACCTCCAGACATCATAATGACTTTAAATGGTCATTATGGGACCCAGAGTGTTCCTTTAACACCAGAAATATTTAAAGTCAATTACCAAAACTAGTGTAATTCTGTAAATCATGGAATATGAGAGAAGTGCGACCCTTACCCAACCAGTATTCGCCATTTGCATTTCCGAAACCCTTCTTATAAGTCTGCCAGTTTTGGTTGAAATCCACTGACCCATCAAAACGATTCTGAAATACCTGAAGAAGAGAAAAGCCTAAATATGCTACTTCCATTCTATGATTAAATGGGAATTAAAGCCTACCAATGGTTCTCAGGGAACAACAACACTACATGATTTGTCAATAGCCCAAAGGAAATGAACTGGCAAATGTTGAGGACGGTTGGTGTGGTTTACCAACTGGGTTGTGAACCTCTGGCCTAACCAATCCCAGAAATTCCCAGTCCCACTTTCTTACCGTCCAAACTCTCCGGTTGGATGTAATATCGCAGTACACAGGCAAAGGATTATTGGAACCTTCTGGGTATATGGTATACTCTCCAGATAGGAAGCCTCTCTTCCAAACATCTTGGCAGTCCAAGGGGTACCAGCGATCCTTAACACTGGATTGTGAAGCTGCAAATATATTGAATTGATTAGGTAATATGAAGGTCGGGAGTAACATGTCAGGGAGGAAGTCATTCAATTCTGATACTAGCTTTATCTAATGAGCAAATTCAATGAGAATCTGAAACTGTGACACTCGTTATGATAAGATGTCACATACTCCTTTTTTTTAAGAGACACCCTAAATCTTGAGTTATATCATCCACATACAATCCTACGACACTACGTGTAGATCCCACAACCTCTTCCTCTGATATCATATGGGGTTAATCATCAAAGGGACACTGTAGCCCCCTAAAGCATGTTAGTTCTTTGAAATGTTTTATGTGTGAAGAGTGTGTCCTCTTTTTTTTTTATAATTTTACAAAAAGTGCAGATTTCAAAGGAAATTGTCACTTTCATAAATTAACTATTTACTCTGCCTGGCTGTCAATCAGACAACCGGTCCTGTTATTTCCTGGTTGTTTAGCTCAGTGGAGATAAACTCAAGAGGCAGCAATTTCCCAGAGCACCTGCCTTGCAAAGACTTCTCATTGAGCTGCATTGGGAAGTCTGTGATTGGTCAGCCACGGAAAGTCTGGGCGGGGTTAGAGGGGGAGGGCTTGTAAAGACTTCTCATTGAGCTGCATTGTGAAGTCTGTGATTGGTCAGCCACGGAAAGTCTGGGCGGGGTTAGAGGGGGAGGGCTTGTAAAGACTTCTCATTGAGCTGCATTGTGAAGTCTGTGATTGGACAGCCACAGAAAGTGGTGGGATAAAAGGCTTGCAAAGACTGCAGACAAGAGATCAGCAGCATCTGCAAGCCATTTATAGATTTATCCCCAATGAAAATAAAATGCATAATTAAATACATGAATGTTTTCCTCCCACAAATACAGGCCTATGGCCTTAAAACTTGTGGTCGGAAACATATTAGTAATATATACGTAAATTGGGTTAATACAAAGTTGGTTGAGGTGTGCCGTAACCAATGTAGGGATAGGCGAGGCCCTGCTAGTTGCCAAGTGGCAGAGAGAGGCTCTAGCTATGATTTGGCCCGAGGGGAACGTGGCCACCGAAACATTGTGGCAGGGTGTTGGCTTCTCGGTGATGTTCAATATGTACGGCCGTGAAAGGTGACATCTAATTAACACCCTAAGGAAGGGTCTGTGAGGCAATAACTATAACATGGGGTCGTGTGGGCAAACCTCTGGTTTGAGGCAGGTCGTCTGGCCTTGCTAGTGTGAGACTAATATGAGTAAGAAAAGTGAAGGTTAGCACCTGAAACCTATAACCCCACTTCACTTTTCCTAGCCGTGGGCATGACTCTTATGAAGCGTATTGTGTGAGGATAAGGAATGTACCTTGAAAGAAACAACATAGCCTAACGACAGGAAAAGGGTAAATACAGGGAATATACACCTTTAAAAAGAATTTATGAAATTATCGAGGGGTAAGTAAAATAGAAAGCAAAAAGTGGGCGATAGTACAATTCACCTACCAAAAAAAGTGTCAGAAGAATGCTTCTCCCAGGAAGCAGGAACATTTTTTGAATAGAGATCTATGAGAAAAAGTAAAACGTCTACATATGAGTATAATAATAATAATAATACGGGGGATAATTATACAATATATATTAAGGGAGCTGGAAATACCTGTGGGAAAAAAAAAAGCTTAAATACACTGTATCCTCTAATATCAGGAATTACAGAAAGGATTCTAAACAGGAATTGAAATAACATGAAATAAAGGAACGTTTACAGGTGATACTTGAAAAACTAGAATATCGCACAAAAGTTCATTTATTTCAGTAAAAGGGGAAACTAATATATGAGATAGACGCATTACATGCAAAGCAAGATCGTTCAAGCCGTGATTTGTCATAAGTGCGATGATTATGGCTTACAGCTCATGAAAACCCCAAATCCACAATCTCAGTAAATTAGAATATTGTGAAAAGGTGCAATATTCTAGGCTCACAGTGTCCCACTCTAAGCAGCTAAGTCAGCCATAACACCTGCAAAGGGTTTCTGAGCCTGTAAATGGTCTCTCAATCTGGTTCAGTAGGAATCACAATCATGGGGAAGACTGCTGACCTGACAGTTGTGCAGAAAACCATCATTGACACCCTCCATAAGGACGGAAAGCCTCAAAAGGTAATTGTGAAGGAAGTTGGATGTTCCCAAAGAGCTTTATCAAAGCACATTAATAGAAAGTTATGTGGAAGGGAAAAGTGTGGAAGAAAAAGGTGCACAAGCAGCAGGGATGACCGCAGCCTGGAGAGGATTGTCAGGAAAAGGCCATTTAAGCGAACAACAGATGTGAATTTATGTGAAATGAATATCATGATAACTGAACTATAGATAATGAAGTAGTTAAATGACATGAAAGTACCGAAACGGTTAATATTTCAGCAAACGGTCTCTGTGTAACATTGCTAAGGGCTCAAACTCTCGAAAATCCAGGAGAACAACTGAAATACTATCCAACCAAACAAATCATGACTAACTGACATTCATGCGAATGCATAGTGGCTTGAGAAACATACGAAATGTAACGTCTAAGTGTTAAAAACAAAACATACTCATGCGAATGGAATGTTTATGCGAACGTTCGGTTGTTTAGCATGCGTACGAAACATAATTTATATGAAACCTGGTTTCCACGAACACCACGAAGGGCACAACAGCTCCTATGATGCACCATACACTGTACGTATGAATACGAAATAACACGAACACCAGCCGAGGGCATTCGGGAGACAGCCTCGCCATTCCTGCTAAGACCACGAGACAGAAACCCGGAAGCGGACCGGCAATGTGACTCTGATGCAGTTTGAAGTAAGCTGGCAGCCCGGAGCAGTTGGATTTCGTGCCTGAAGGCAAGTACAGGGAAATATTTTGTCAGAAAGAGCTGAACCGGAAGACCACGTGGTAACCAAGGTATCGTATCACCTGAACGAGAACAGCCCAGGTAAGAGGGGAGTGTGAATTTTTATAGCATAAGATAGATTCAAACTCCTCTCACAAATACAGGCCTATGGACTTAAAACATAACAAAACTTAAAACAACTGGATTCTAACCAAATTTACAATTCCCAGATTTACTAAAGGCAGAAGGACATTTAGTAATTTCAACTGAATAAGATTCCATTCAGTGTCTGCTCTAAAATCTGTAATTTTCACATGTTAGTCTTGTATAAAATATATGATTTGCATATTTATTAATTTATAAAGTGTATCCTGATTTATTATAGATTGTATAGATAGATATAGATAGATATAGATACTGTATAGATAGATAGATAGATACTGTATAGATAGATAGATAGAAATAGACAGATAGATAGATAGATACTGTATAGATAGATAGATACTGGATAGATAGATAGATACTGGATAGATAGATAGATAGATAGATACTGTATAGATAGATAGATAGAAAGATAGATACTGTATAGATCGATACTGTATAGATAGATAGATAGATAGATAGATAGATGGATAGATAGAGAGAGAGAGAGACAGACAGACAGATAGATAGATAGATAGATAGATAGATAGATAGATAGACCTTACTCTTGGCTTTGTGGAGGCTTTTGGATAAGCCTTTAGATGGATTCCCAAAGCTCATATAGGTATGATATACCAATGATAGCAGGAGAATCTAGGGAAAACACATATGTATTATATTATACAAAATAATGTTTATTATAACATGAACATTGGAATAAGGGGAGTATAGATTGTATATACACAGTAACACAGAGCACATGCAGGCACGCATAGATACAGGCAGGGATATACTCTAAAGGGTGAAACGTGAATTCCATATGAATGTAGTTACAGCATACTAACCGTATCACAAGAAATTCTACAAGTTTCACGTTTTCTATTCAGCTCTTTAATCCTTAATTCGAATTTCACTTTTAATTTCTGTCAATTTTGTACTTTAGTGAATCACCTTGACGGTGACACAGAGACAGACAGACAAATACAGACGGACATAGAGACAGACAAATGAACAGGCTAGGATAGATAGATAGACAGACAGACAGATAGATAGACATATAGATAGATAGACAGACCGACAGACAGACATATAGATAGACATATAGATAGACAGATAGATAGACAGACAGACAGACAGAGAAAGATAGGCTGACCGAGATAATAACAGAGAGACATTCAGACTCCAAATAAGACAGGCAGTCACACAGATAGACATAAAGACAGGCAGGGAGACAGACAAAGAGAGAGACAGATCATTAACTAATTTTGGAGCGCTAAAGTTCAAAAATGTGAAAAATTAAGAAGAAGAAGAAAGGATTTCTAACTTTCTCTGAATATCTGGATTTCCTTCATTTCAGGAATAAAATAGATATATTAGTGCCGTGCACTTTAAATGTGAAAGACTGCTACGCACACTGGTGTTATATCCCAACACACAACTTAGAACACAACCCAACACAGAGAAAAGTGAAGCAGTATTATTAAAACTATCTGATTTTAAAAGGGTACTGCACTATTATTTGTAGTGTCTGTGTTTCGGCATCCCTGAGTCGGCTGAATGATTGAAAATGTTTTTGTTTTTTTTGTTTTTTTTTGGTGTGCGGAATATGAACTAAATTATACTGCTCCACAGATAGAAAAACATAGATAGGAAGACAGACAGGCAAACTGAGAAAAAGACAGACATAGATTTCTCACCCTCATTGCGTGGCTGGAATCAGTGCAAGCTCTTTAGATCTGACCAACCAGTATCCAACCAGTAACGACATATACAGTATATAAGTTACCAGTCTATATATACCCCAGCTCGTGGCATTAAGAGGAAGCACACACTGGGGTTATAAACTGGGGGAAATCCAAGCACAGAGAATTGGACATTACTTTGTAGAAGAAGTGCACAATCAATTAACCCTATGCAGACCTGAGGAGTTATAATTGAAAACATTCATATAAGATGATCCTCACGCTTTAGGTATACAAGTAGGACACCCACATTTTGCTTTGGATGGTCCTGTGGGAATGAGCACCACACCTATGTTTAAATGACAGTGTGTGTCTATATGAGTATTAATGTCTGTCAGTTTGTGTCTGAATGTCCCTGTGTGTCTGAGAATATATATCTGTGTGTGTAGCTAAGAATGTGACTTTGTGTTAGTTTTGCGGTCTGTCTGCATCTGAGTGTATATAACTGTGTGTCTGTCTGCATCTGAGTGTATATAACTGTGTGTCTGTCTGCGTCTGAGTGTATATAACTGTGTGTCTGTCTGCATCTGAGTGTATATAACTGTGTGTCTGTCTGCGTCTGAGTGTATATAACTGTGTGTCTGTCTGCATCTGAGTGTATATAACTGTGTGTCTGTCTGTGTCTGAGTGTATATAACTGTGTGTCTGTCTGTGTCTGAGTGTATATAACTGTGTGTCTGTCTGTGTCTGAGAGTTTAGATCTGTGTGTCTGTCTGTGTCTGAGAGCTTAGATCTGTGTGTTTGTGTGGGAGCATGTTTGTGTCAGTCTTGCTGTCTGTTGGGGTATGTGTGTCTTAGGAACATTTGTCTGGGAACATATGTCAAGAGGAGGGCCCTCCAATTGATTTGTAATGGAGCTTTCAGTAACTCTGTATATTCTGATTGAAATAATCATTAGTGTGTGTTAGTAAGTGTTATTTGTCTATGTATGTGTGTTATTTGTCTATGTTTGTATGTTATTGTGTTTTGCTAATTAGCTATGTGTGTAGCTGGGTTTGAACTCACAGCTCCAGCATCCCAGTCAGGTTCTCTGCTGTGCTGTCCACCATGGGGCTTCAGTATCTGGCTGCATTATTCTGCTTCCTGACCCCTTGCCTGGATTAAGCAGTGCTGATCCGCCTGCAGCCCTTTTCCAATTAGGGTCAGCTGCATCTAATTAGCAGGCTGTAAAAGCCAGCTCAGCCTGAGGCCTGGTATCTGGTCATTTTGCCTGTTTGGTGTTTCCTGACGGATCTTTGCTTCGCTACGACTGATTTCCTGGACTCTGACCTCTGCCTGCTTTGCCGACTTCATTACTCCGCTGCCAGCCCTGACTTCTGCTTCTCGTCTGACCCTGCCTTTGGATTTCCCCTTAATCTGTACTGCGCTTCTGGTTTTTGCCTCCTTCCTGTGCCATCTCCTGCAACTGGGCTCCAACTCCTGGTGGACTGTTACAGTAGCTAGTTTATGTGTGGGTGCATGTGTTGATATTTATGTGTGAATGTGGCTAATTAGATGTGTGGCTTTAGGACACGAGATGTGATGATTGGTGGGATGGGTCAGCATGATTTTTCTGTTGGTTCCATCTGTTGAGCCGGTGTGTCTGAACCCGGGATTCCTATATAACAACTGCCCCAGAAACTGCACCCTAAATCCACCAATAAAGCATTGATGTCACATTAGTCTTTACCAAGAAATGGGACTCTGCAGGATTTATCCACCAAACAATGAACTCTGGAATTACAATTTACAAGACAAAATAGCTGAACTTCTCCAATTGAACCATTATCCCAGCTATTTTGGCCTCAAATTTGTAACACTGCTATTACTCCACAATTTGTGGATTAGTGAATAAATCAAATCATACCATCAAACATCACGGTACCTTAAAGCTGCTGACAGGGAACCTCTAGACACCATAACCATTTCTTCTTATTGAAGTGGTTATGGAGCCAATTTTCAGTGATCAACTGTTTTTGAATGGTTTAAGCCTGAGTAAATATCATTTACTTTATATGGTTTATAATATCCCTCTATCAATACAGCTTTATACGGTTTAAAATATCCCTCTATCGATACAGCTTTATATGGTTTATAATATCCCTCTATCGATACAGCTTTATACGGTTTATAATACCCCTCTATCGATACAGCTTTATACGGTTTATAATATCCCTCTATCGATACAGCTTTATATGGTTTACAATATCCCTCTATCGATACAGCTTTATACGGTTTATAATATCCCTCTATCGATACAGCTTTATATGGTTTATAATATCCCTCTATCGATACAGCTTTATAGGTTTATAATACCCCTCTATCGATACAGCTTTATACGGTTTATAATATCCCTCTATCGATACAGCTTTATATGGTTTACAATATCCCTCTATCGATACAGCTTTATACGGTTTATAATATCCCTCTATCGATACAGCTTTATATGGTTTATAATACCCCTCTATCGATACAGCTTTATACGGTTTATAATATCCCTCTATCGATACAGCTTTATATGGTTTATAATATCCCTCTATCGATACAGCTTTATACGGTTTATAATATCCCTCTATCGATACAGCTTTATATGGTTTATAATATCCCTCTATCGATACAGCTTTATACGGTTTATAATATCCCTCTATCGATACAGCTTTATATGGTTTATAATACCCCTCTATCGATACAGCTTTATATGGTTTATAATACCCCTCTATCGATACAGCTTTATATGGTTTATCATACCCCTCTATCGATACAGCTTTATATGGTTTATAATACCCCTCTATCGATACAGCTTTATATGGTTTATAATACCCCTCTATCGATACAGCTTTATATGGTTTATAATATCCCTCTATCGATACAGCTTTATATGGTTTATAATATCCCTCTATCGATACAGCTTTATATGGTTTATAATATCCCTCTATCGATACAGCTTTATATGGTTTATAATATCCCTCTATCGATACAGCTTTATATGGTTTATAATATCCCTCTATCGATACAGCTTTATATGGTTTATAATATCCCTCTATCGATACAGCTTTATATGGTTTATAATATCCCTCTATCGATACAGCTTTATACGGTTTATAATATCCCTCTAGCGATACAGCTTTATATGGTTTATAATATCCCTCTATCGATACAGCTTTATATGGTTTATAATATCCCTCTATCCATACAGCTTTATACGGTTTATAATATCCCTCTATCGATACAGCTTTATATGGTTTATAATATCCCTCTATCAATACAGCTTTATATGGTTTATAATATCCCTCTATCGATACAGCTTTATATGGTTTATAATATCCCTCTATCGATACAGCTTTATATGGTTTATAATACCCCTCTATCGATACAGCTTTATATGGTTTATAATATCCCTCTATCGATACAGCTTTATATGGTTTATAATACCCCTCTATCGATACAGCTTTATATGGTTTATAATATCCCTCTATCAATACAGCTTTATACGGTTTATAATATCCCTCTATCGATACAGCTTTATATGGTTTATAATACCCATCTATCGATACAGCTTTATATGGTTTATAATACCCCTCTATCGATACAGCTTTATATGGTTTATAATATCCCTCTATCGATACAGCTTTATATGGTTTATAATACCCATCTATCGATACAGCTTTATACGGTTTATAATATCCCTCTATCGATACAGCTTTATACGGTTTATAATATCCCTCTATCGATACAGCTTTATACGGTTTATAATATCCCTCTATCGATACAGCTTTACACGGTTTATAATATCCCTCTATCGATACAGCTTTACACGGTTTATAATATCCCTCTATCGATACAGCTTTATATGGTTTATAATACCCCTCTATCGATACAGCTTTATACGGTTTATAATATCCCTCTATCGATACAGCTTTATACGGTTTATAATATCCCTCTATCGATACAGCTTTATATGGTTTATAATACCCCTCTATCGATACAGCTTTATATGGTTTATAATACCCCTCTATCGATACAGCTTTATACGGTTTATAATACCCCTCTATCGATACAGCTTTATATGGTTTATAATACCCCTCTATCGATACAGCTTTATATGGTTTATAATACCCCTCTATCGAAACAGCTTTATACGGTTTATAATATCCCTCTATCGATACAGCTTTATATGGTTTATAATATCCCTCTATCGATACAGCTTTATACGGTTTATAATATCCCTCTATCGATACAGCTTTATATGGTTTATAATATCCCTCTATCGATACAGCTTTATACGGTTTATAATATCCCTCTATCGATACAGCTTTATACGGTTTATAATATCCCTCTATCGATACAGCTTTATACGGTTTATAATATCCCTCTATCGATACAGCTTTATATGGTTTATAATATCCCTCTATCGATACAGCTTTATATGGTTTATAATATCCCTCTATCGATACAGCTTTATACGGTTTATAATATCCCTCTATCGATACAGCTTTATATGGTTTATAATATCCCTCTATCGATACAGCTTTATACGGTTTATAATACCCCTCTATCGATACAGCTTTATATGGTTTGTAATACCCCTCTATTGATACAGCTTTATATGGTTTATAATATCCCTCTATCGATACAGCTTTATATGGTTTATAATATCCCTCTATCGATACAGCTTTATACGGTTTATAATATCCCTCTATCGATACAGCTATATGCGGTTTATAATATCCCTCTATCGATACAGCTTTATATGGTTTATAATATCCCTCTATCGATACAGCTTTATATGGTTTATAATATCCCTCTATCGATACAGCTTTATATGGTTTATAATACCCCTCTATCGATACAGCTTTATATGGTTTATAATATCCCTCTATCGATACAGCTTTATATGGTTTATAATACCCCTCTATCGATACAGCTTTATATGGTTTATAATATCCCTCTATCGATACAGCTTTATATGGTTTGTAATACCCCTCTATCGATACAGCTTTATACGGTTTATAATATCCCTCTATCGATACAGCTTTATACGGTTTATAATATCCCTCTATCGATACAGCTTTATATGGTTTATAATACCCCTCTATCGATACAGCTTTATATGGTTTATCATACCCCTCTATCGATACAGCTTTATATGGTTTATAATACCCCTCTATCGATACAGCTTTATATGGTTTATAATACCCCTCTATCGATACAGCTTTATATGGTTTATAATATCCCTCTATCGATACAGCTTTATATGGTTTATAATATCCCTCTATCGATACAGCTTTTATACGGTTTATAATATCCCTCTATCGATACAGCTTTATACGTTTTATAATATCCCTCTATCGATACAGCTTTATATGGTTTATAATATCCCTCTATCGATACAGCTTTATATGGTTTATAATATCCCTCTATCGATACAGCTTTATATGGTTTATAATATCCCTCTATCGATACAGCTTTATACGGTTTATAATATCCCTCTATCGATACAGCTTTATACGTTTTATAATATCCCTCTATCGATACAGCTTTATATGGTTTATAATATCCCTCTATCGATACAGCTTTATACGGTTTATAATATCCCTCTATCGATACAGCTTTATATGGTTTATAATATCCCTCTATCGATACAGCTTTATACGGTTTATAATATCCCTCTATCGATACAGCTTTATATGGTTTATAATATCCCTCTATCGATACAGCTTTATATGGTTTATAATACCCCTCTATCGATACAGCTTTATATGGTTTATAATATCCCTCTATCGATACAGCTTTATATGGTTTATAATATCCCTCTATCGATACAGCTTTATATGGTTTATAATATCCCTCTATCGATACAGCTTTATATGGTTTATAATATCCCTCTATCGATACAGCTTTATATGGTTTATAATATCCCTCTATCGATACAGCTTTATATGGTTTATAATATCCCTCTATCGATACAGCTTTATATGGTTTATAATATCCCTCTATCGATACAGCTTTATACGGTTTATAATATCCCTCTAGCGATACAGCTTTATATGGTTTATAATATCCCTCTATCGATACAGCTTTATATGGTTTATAATATCCCTCTATCCATACAGCTTTATACGGTTTATAATATCCCTCTATCGATACAGCTTTATATGGTTTATAATATCCCTCTATCGATACAGCTTTATATGGTTTATAATATCCCTCTATCAATACAGCTTTATATGGTTTATAATATCCCTCTATCGATACAGCTTTATATGGTTTATAATATCCCTCTATCGATACAGCTTTATATGGTTTATAATACCCCTCTATCGATACAGCGTTATATGGTTTATAATATCCCTCTATCGATACAGCTTTATATGGTTTATAATACCCCTCTATCGATACAGCTTTATATGGTTTATAATATCCCTCTATCGATACAGCTTTATATGGTTTATAATATCCCTCTAGCGATACAGCTTTATACGGTTTATAATATCCCTCTATCGATACAGCTTTATACGGTTTATAATATCCCTCTATCGATACAGCTTTATATGGTTTATAATATCCCTCTATCGATACAGCTTTATATGGTTTATAATACCCCTCTATCGATACAGCTTTATATGGTTTATAATATCCCTCTATCAATACAGCTTTATACGGTTTATAATATCCCTCTATCGATACAGCTTTATATGGTTTATAATACCCATCTATCGATACAGCTTTATATGGTTTATAATACCCCTCTATCGATACAGCTTTATACGGTTTATAATATCCCTCTATCGATACAGCTTTATATGGTTTATAATACCCATCTATCGATACAGCTTTATACGGTTTATAATATCCCTCTATCGATACAGCTTTATACGGTTTATAATATCCCTCTATCGATACAGCTTTATACTGTTTATAATATCCCTCTATCGATACAGCTTTACACGGTTTATAATATCCCTCTATCGATACAGCTTTACACGGTTTATAATATCCCTCTATCGATACAGCTTTATATGGTTTATAATACCCCTCTATCGATACAGCTTTATACGGTTTATAATACCCCTCTATCGATACAGCTTTATATGGTTTATAATATCCCTCTATCGATACAGCTTTATACGGTTTATAATATCCCTCTATCGATACAGCTTTACACGGTTTATAATATCCCTCTATCGATACAGCTTTATATGGTTTATAATACCCCTCTATCGATACAGCTTTATATGGTTTATAATACCCCTCTATCGATACAGCTTTATACGGTTTATAATACCCCTCTATCGATACAGCTTTATATGGTTTATAATACCCCTCTATCGATACAGCTTTATATGGTTTATAATACCCCTCTATCGAAACAGCTTTATACGGTTTATAATATCCCTCTATCGATACAGCTTTATATGGTTTATAATATCCCTCTATCGATACAGCTTTATACGGTTTATAATATCCCTCTATCGATACAGCTTTATATGGTTTATAATATCCCTCTATCGATACAGCTTTATACGGTTTATAATATCCCTCTATCGATACAGCTTTATACGGTTTATAATATCCCTCTATCGATACAGCTTTATATGGTTTATAATATCCCTCTATCGATACAGCTTTATATGGTTTATAATATCCCTCTATCGATACAGCTTTATACGGTTTATAATATCCCTCTATCGATACAGCTTTATATGGTTTATAATATCCCTCTATCGATACAGCTTTATACGGTTTATAATACCCCTCTATCGATACAGCTTTATATGGTTTGTAATACCCCTCTATTGATACAGCTTTATATGGTTTATAATATCCCTCTATCGATACAGCTTTATATGGTTTATAACATCCCTCTATCGATACAGCTTTATACGGTTTATAATATCCCTCTATCGATACAGCTTTATGCGGTTTATAATATCCCTCTATCGATACAGCTTTATATGGTTTATAATATCCCTCTATCGATACAGCTTTATATGGTTTATAATATCCCTCTATCGATACAGCTTTATATGGTTTATAATACCCCTCTATCGATACAGCTTTATATGGTTTATAATATCCCTCTATCGATACAGCTTTATATGGTTTATAATACCCCTCTATCGATACAGCTTTATATGGTTTATAATATCCCTCTAGCGATACAGCTTTATACGGTTTATAATATCCCTCTATCGATACAGCTTTATATGGTTTATAATACCCCTCTATCGATACAGCTTTATACGGTTTATAATATCCCTCTATCGATACAGCTTTATACGGTTTATTATACCCCTCTATCGATACAGCTTTATACGGTTTATAATATCCCTCTATCGATACAGCTTTATATGGTTTATAATATCCCTCTAGCGATACAGCTTTATACGGTTTATAATACCCCTCTATCGATACAGCTTTATACGGTTTATAATATCCCTCTATCGATACAGCTTTATATGGTTTATAATATCCCTCTATCGATACAGCTTTATATGATTTATAATATCCCTCTATCGATACAGCTTTATACGGTTTATAATATCCCTCTATCGATACAGCTTTATATGGTTTATAATATCCCTCTAGCGATACAGCTTTATATGGTTTATAATACCCCTCTATCGATACAGCTTTATACGGTTTATAATATCCCTCTATCGATACAGCTTTATATGGTTTATAATATCCCTCTATCGATACAGCTTTATATGGTTTATAATACCCCTCTATCGATACAGCTTTATACGGTTTATAATATCCCTCTATCGATACAGCTTTATACGGTTTATAATATCCCTCTATCAATACAGCTTTATATGGTTTATAATATGCCTCTATCGATACAGCTTTATATGGTTTATAATACCCCTCTATCGATACAGCTTTATATGGTTTATAATACCCCTCTATCGATACAGCTTTATATGGTTTATAATACCCCTCTATCGATACAGCTTTATACGGTTTATAATACCCCTCTATCGATACAGCTTTATATGGTTTTTAATATCCCTCTATCGATACAGCTTTATACGGTTTATAATACCCCTCTATCGATACAGCTTTATATGGTTTTTAATATCTTGCTACATTTTTATCATACATTACCAGAATGCAATTCATGAAATATCACATGCTTTCCTCACATGGCGCATTCCGATTTTGGTGCAAGCGTGTTTTTAATATGAACAGAAAGAACAGAACACACACTTTGATTTATTTATTTATTTCAAAGGCACCACCATAATCAGTAGTGTAGTACAATCAGGAGAGAAAACTGAACAAGCTCTCAAAGCTAAACAGCGCATGTGACGCTGTGATTATTTATCACAGACAATGCTTGCCTTCTTTTCTTATTCTCTAATTTCTGTCTCTTTCAAAGTGTCTACAATATATATTTCCTCATTATCACCCTGTGCAATTTCTAATAGTAATCAGGCAAAATCTTTAAGACGTGAATCAGGACTGTAGATTAAAATATATGAACTGATGGAGATAATTCTGACGGCCAGTGGAGCTCTCTGGAGATATCATGGACACGTTATTCTGGTGGAGGAATGGCTAATTGTGGCTCAGAGATCGAGTTACAGATTCTAGCGCACCATGTCTCCAGCTGATCTAACCGCTTTGTGGAACCATATAATGACCCTTTGTTCTGTGTACAGACATTTCCAGGCAGTTATCAAAAGATATTTCTACTTCCTCCTTTTCGTTGTTCTTTCCCCAATGAAAACAATGCTACTTGTTATACGACAAAAGTCCCTGGATTTATCAGACCTCACGGTACATTGAGTTAGTTTGGGAACTCTTTATACTTATTTCAATAAATTGTCAAAAAATTACCCCAAAAGACGGGGGGAGGGGTTAGTATATTGTATATTGAGTATATTTTATTAAAATTCTGGTTAGGTCTAACCTAACATTAAAGGGTTATTCCAGGCAGCATGACTATGTCAGTGATTTAAAGTGGTCATGGTGTTTGGACTCTGGATGTACAGTTTTCTGCTATGATACTCTACACTAGCACTGGTGACAGGCGTCTAATGGCGGCACGGCCCACCCCTTCAGCCCACCCCCAGCATACGTCCCCTCGCCACTTCTATTAGTAGGTTAGTTTAAGCCTAATGTTTATTTTTTATTTTTATTTTTTGTTAAGTTTGGGGGTTACTCAGGATAGGAATGCTTGCTCTCTACCCAAAAACCCCATTTTATTTTGGTTGGAGTAACCCTTTAATATGGGAGATATATGAGAACATAATATACCCAACAACATGTCTTGTCTTCCATGTTAGACTTAGATTAGACCTGCACGGTCTGTGCTTGTGTTTTACCGATACATTGATAATTTCAGATTCTTAGAGGTCATTAATTTGCACCAATAGCCTTTGTGTTCCATGAGAGGTCTCGCAGTCAGTCTGGGTGCTAGAAATCTCATAGTTAGTCTGTGTGCTCCAAGAGAATTCTCGCAGTCAGTCTTTGAGCAGTGTTCTGGAGGTCTTACAGTCAGTCTTTGTGCAGTGTGCTAGAGGTCTTACAGTCAGTCTTTGTGCAGTGTGCTGGAGGTCTCGGAGTCAGTCTTTGTGCAGTGTGCTGGAGGTCTCGGAGTCAGTCTTTGTGCAGTGTGCTGGAGGTCTCGGAGTCAGTCTTTGTGCAGTGTACTGGAGGTCTCGGAGTCAGTCTTTGTGCAGTGTGCTGGAGGTTTCTGAGTCAGTCTTTGAGCAGTGTGCTGGAGGTCTTGGAATCAGTCTTTGTGCAGTGTACTGGAGGTATCACAGTCAGTCTTTGAGCAGTGTGCTGGAGGTCTCGGAGTCAGTCTTTGTGCAGTGTGCTGGAGGTCTCAGAGTCAGTCTTTGAGCAGTGTGCTGGAGGTATCACAGTCAGTCTTTGAGCAGTGTGCTGGAGGTCTCGGAGTCAGTCTTTGTGCAGAGTGCTGGAGGTCTCAGAGTCAGTCTTTTTGCAGTGTGCTGGAGGTATCACAGTCAGTCTTTGTGCAGTGTGCTAAAGTTCTCACAGTCAGTCTGTGTGCCAGAAGTCTCGCAGTCAGTCGGTGTGCCAGAGGTCTCGCTGTCAGTCGGTGTGCCAGAGGTCTTGCAGTCAGTCGGTGTGTGGTGTGCCAAAGGTCTTGCAGTAAGCCTGTGTGCGGGAGATCTCGCAGTCAGTCTGTGTGCGGGAGGTCTCGCAGTCAGTCTGTGTGCAGGAGGTCTCGCAGTCAGGCTGTGTGCAGGAGGTCTCGCAGTCAGGCTGTGTGCCGGAGGTCTCGCAGTCAGGCTGTGTGCCGGAGGTCTCGCAGTCAGTTTGTGTGCCGGAGGTCTCGCAGTCAGTTTGTGTGCCGGAGGTCTCGCAGTCAGTCTGTGTGCCGGAGGTATCGCAGTCAGTCTGTTTGCAGGAGGTCTAGCAGTCAGTATGTGGGTCGGAGGTCTTGCAGTCAGTCTGTGTGCAGTGTGCTGGAGGTCTCGCAATCAGTCTTTTTGCAGTGGGCTGGAGGTCTCAGAGTCAGTCTTTTTGCAGTGTGCTGGAGGTATCACAGTCAGTCTTTGTGCAGTGTGCTAAAGTTCTCAGTCAGTCTGTGTGCCAGAGGTCTCGCAGTCAGTCGGTGTGTGGTGTGCCAAAGGTCTTGCAGTCGGTGTGTGGTGTGCCAAAGGTCTCGCAGTAAGCCTGTGTGCCAGAGGTCTCGCAGTAAGCCTGTGTGCCGGAGGTCTCGCAGTAAGCCTGTGTGCCGGAGGTCTCGCAGTAAGCCTGTGTGCCGGAGGTCTCGCAGTAAGCCTGTGTGCCGGAGGTCTCGCAGTAAGCCTGTGTGCCGGAGGTCTCGCAGTAAGCCTGTGTGCCGGAGGTCTCGCAGTAAGCCTGTGTGCCGGAGGTCTTGCAGTCAGTCGGTCAGTCTGTGTGCCAGAGGTCTCGCAGGAAGTCTGTGTGCTGGAGGTCTCTATTGTGCCAGAGATCTCGTAGTCACTCTGTGTGTGGCGTGCCAGAGATCTCGCAGTCAGTCTCTGTGCCGGAGGCCTCGCAGTCAGTCTCTGTGCCGGAGGCCTCGCAGTCAGTCTCTGTGCCGGAGGCCTCGCAGTCAGTCTCTGTGCCGGAGGTCTTGCAGTCAGTCTGTGTGCCGGAGGTCTCGCAGTCAGTCTGTGTGGCGGAGGTCTCGCAGTCAGTCTGTGTGGCGGAGGTCTCGCAGTCAGTCTGTGTGGCGGAGGTCTCGCAGTCAGTCTGTGTGGCGGAGGTCTCGCAGTCAGTCTGTGTGGCGGAGGTCTCGCAGTCAGTCTGTTGGCAGGAGGTCTAGCAGTCAGTCTGTTGGCAGGAGGTCTAGCAGTCAGTCTGTTGGCAGGAGGTCTAGCAGTCAGTCTGTTGGCAGGAGGTCTAGCAGTCAGTCTGTTGGCAGGAGGTCTAGCAGTCAGTAGGTGTGCCGGAGGTCTAGCAGTCAGTAGGTGTGCCGGAGGTCTCGCAGTCAGTTTGTGTGCCGGAGGTCTCGCAGTCAGTCTGTGTGCCAGAGTTCTTGCCAATAGTTTCAAAGGGTCAATGATGAAGATCTTGCACTCAGTACATTGATGATCTTTTCATCTTCATTTCGGTCTCTTTCATTGAGTTGTGAAATCTGTGCCAGGTTTCCCACACCATGCCCGATGCAAACACAGTTGTGTTGCCTTTCAGGTATTGGCCGTTCAGGTTGGCACCGTGGCAGTAGTTGTACCAGAATGCCCCACGGAAGACCTCAGCACAGTTACCGGTACCGTTATCGCTGTCAATAATTAAAGAAATTTGATGAGTTCTCATCATTTTCATCATCATTTGCACTATATGTTTATTATTTATACCTGTTATGTCAGTGAGTATCATACTGCAAGCGGGTAATGTCACTCATTAAAAACCAGTGTAAGACCCTAATCTCAGGACAGCACTGGGACATATATAACCTCGCCTGCCTGAGAGTTACATTGTGCAGCTGGGGAAATTAATTCAGTTCATCTCACATAATCCGGAGAGGAGATAGGGAGAAAACAGGGGCTGAACCCCAGGGTCTGATTCTCCCAATGTTTTATTGTTATCCCAGAGTCCTCTGTTCCACGTCTGGGAGAAAGAGAGCACATGCATTGAGAGAGCTATGTGGGAGAGGAGGAGGTGAGGAAATTGAGAGATATGACATGGAAAAAATGGGCAATAAAATTATGGGATATAAAATGGGAGAAGGAGCAATGAACTGGGGGACATTGCTATCTATAGACTAGCCTCGCGACCAATATCCACTCCCTTTATTAAAGACCCCCCCACTAATACCCACTCCCGTTATTACAGACCGCACCCACTAATACCTACTAACACCAACCCCATTATTACAAATCCCCCTACTAATACCCACCTCTTTATTACAGGCCCCCTACTAACACCCACCTCTTTATTACAGGCCCCCTACTAATACCCACTAACACCAACCCCATTATTAAAAATCCCCCTACTAATACCCACTACCTTTATAAAAGAGACCCCTACTAATACACTAATACCCACTCCCATTATTACAGACCCCTTATTAATACCCACCTCTTTATTACAGACCTCCTACTAACACCCACCTCTTTATTACAGGCCCCCTACTAATACCCACTCCTTTTATTACTAATACCCACTCCCGTTATTACAGACCCTCCTACTAATATTCATAATGAAGGGTGTGGGTGTGATGGACTGCTTGGCACCCCGACCGGGTACCTCTGTCAATCGCTGCTTCCTACTACTTTTGAGCACCATAAGCACTGTACTGGAACACCATAACCACCGTAGACCCCATTAACCGCCGCAGTTTGGTTGGGGTCTCGCCGTCCTCCACCCACCCTGGACCCAAGACCAGGATCCAGCTTCCAGTGGGTAGACCACTCCTAGTCCAGAGTGTAGCAGGAACGGCTCTTATAAGAGCTTAGTGATTATACTGAGGGGAGTATTATGATATAGCAATCCCCAGAGTGAATGTAGTTCTCCAATCCCCCAACCATGAGCCAAGACTTCATGAAGGGGTAAACGAATCTCTGTTTAATGGGAGCACACTTGGCCTTACATGACAATCCCCATGCAAGGGGTACGCCCACAGGGACCTTGTGGGGGACTGATTAGCAACTTCACAGACCAATAACAATAAGGTTACAAGGCACGACACTCCCACACACAGCACACAATCCCTCCCCTCTTCTTGGGAGATAATTGGATCAATAACTGTACTAATTCTAATCAAATTATCTCCAAGCACAGAAAAAAACCATACTTTTTAAAAACACCCCAAAAGTACCCTAAAAATACATAAAACCCCACAAATGTTACATCCCCTGATCTGGGTGACCAACATATCCAAAAATCACCCAGATTAGTTCAGGGGTTCAGGAATTTCCTGGAAGTCTTATTTTTGACCCACCATGCACATGGTCCCATGCCCAAAACAGTTCCAGAGAATTAGTGCTAACGGTCAGTCTCTCTGTCTGGAGTGCAAAAGTACATACTTCACATGAACAGAGCATTTTAAAGTATTTTAGCCAGGTCTATTGCCATAGTCACACGGTAGGAGGCTGGCCAGCAGGCTCCTGCAAGAACCAGTGACGAGGTTCAGTTCGTCACAGTGGGTATTGGTAGGAGGGGTCTATAGTAAAGGGTGTGGGTATTGGTAGGAGGGATCTATAATGATAGGTGTGGGTATTGGTAGCAGGGATCAATGATAAAGGGTGTGAGTATTTGTAGGAGGGACCTATAATGAAGGGTGTTTATATTGGTAGAAGAGGATCTATTACAGATAAAATCTATTTGACGCGTTTCGCTAAATAGGTTTAGACATAAGGACCACCCTGTTTGTTCATGTAAGCATATTCTTGTTTGTTGATAACAAAATCCATCCTATAATACTGGTTATTTACTTTCTACCCAAAATCCATAAAAACAGAAAACTCATTGTCGCCCCATAGTATCTGGCATTAACTCCATCATGTCCAATTTATCTAAATAATTTGACATTTGCCTACAACCTTATGTCTCTACTAAAACACTATTTAAGAGCAAATACACGCATGATCATACAAAATAATTTGTGCAGATATTACCCAGCCAATACTCGTCTACCGTCTGCAAGACCAAATCCGTTTACATACTCATTCCACGGACGGTAAAAATCCACAGAACCATTAAATCGCTTCTGAATCACCTGGTGGATAATGAGAGGAGGACAAAGAAGGAATCAAATAAGACTCTACCCAGTGTTGGACAACTGGAGAAATGGTGACACAAAATAGTTCCACTTGTTTCCATGGTGATATTTCAATATTTAAGACCCAGAATAGTTTTTGTTTAGTTAAGTAAAGTGATAAATAGGGAGTGACAAAAGCAAGTGAGCAGACAGAAGCCAACATCCTGCCCTACACAAAATGAAAGAATTCCCTTGAACACCTGGGGAAGAGGGAATATTACCACTGCCCATGAGCTTGGGGGCTGGATATAGTGGATACAATGTTGCAAATTTGGGGGTAGACCTTATAATAGCGATAAAAGGGTGGAGACTTAACAGTCAAGCAAAGAACAAATTGAGCGAACCTGACCTGGTTTCCCTCCCACCCATCTGGTTTCTATTGCAGTACTGTTCCTGCTTTGTGTGTGTTTTTGTTTATGTTTTGTCACAGCAGATGGTATTCCTTGCAGCAGAATTCCTTGCACTTGATGTGCTGAGTTAGCTTAGGGAGTCTCAGTCTGTTGAGGGCTGATGGCCAGGGGCGTTTTAGCCGCGAGGCAAACAAGGCATTTGCCTTGGGCGGCATTTTCCAGGGGGCGGCAAAAAAAGCCGCCCCCAAACGCCCAGGGCAAATGCCTTGTTAGCCTTGCAGCTAAACGACATGCCGGTCGGGCTGCTGGGCGGGCTGCTGGTGAGGGAGCACTTTCCCCTGAGCTCTCTGCTCAGCTCCCTCACGCGCCGCCCGCAGAGTGAGGCTGGGAGCCGGAATATGACGTCATATTCCGGCTCCGCCTCCCAGCCTCACTCTGCGGGCGGCGCGCGAGGGAGCTGAGCAGAGAGCTCAGGGGAAAGTGCTCCCTCGCCAGCCGCCCGCCCTGCAGCCACTGGACCACCAGGGAATGGGAGAACCACCCCCCAGCATTCCCAAAGGTAAGGAGGCTGGGGGGGGTTAAAAAAAAAAAGAGGAGTATTAATGTGAGTGAGTGTGTGTGTGTGTGTGTCTGACTGTGTGTGTGTGTCTGACTGTGTGTGTGTGTGTGTGTGTCTGTTAGTGTGTGTGTCTGACTGTGTGTGTGACTGTGTATGTCTGTTAGTGTGTGTGTGTGTGTGTGTGTGTGTCTGTCTGTGTGTCTGTTAGTGTGTGTGTGTGTGTGTTAGTGTGTGTCTGACTGTGTATGTCTGTTAGTGTGTGTGTCTGACTGTGTGTCCGACTGTGTGTCTGTTAGTGTGTGTGTGTCTGACTGTGTGTGTCTGTTAGTGTGTGTGTCTGACTGTGTGTGTCTGTTAGTGTGTGTGTCTGACTGTGTGTCCGACTGTGTGTGTCTGTTAGTGTGTGTGTCTGACTGTGTGTCCGATTGTGTGTCCGACTGTGTGTCTGTTAGTGTGTGTGTATGACTGTGTGTCCGACTGTGTGTGTCTGACTGTGTGTGTCTGTTAGTGTGTGTGTATGACTGTGTGTGTCTGTTAGTGTGTGTGTCTGACTGTGTGTGTCCGACTGTGTGTGTCTGACTGTGTGTCCGACTGTGTCTGACTGTGTGTGTCTGACTGTGTGTGTCTGTTAGTGTGTGTTTGTCTGACTGTGTGTCCGACTGTGTGTGTCTGTTAGCGTGTGTGTTTGTCTGACTGTGTGTCCGACTGTGTGTGTCTGTTATTGTGTGTGTTTGTCTGACTGTGTGTCCGACTGTGTGTGTCTGTTAGTGTGTGTGTCTGTTAGTGTGTGTGTGTGTCTGTTAGTGTGCGTCTGACTGTGTGTTTGTGTGTGTGTTTGTCTGACTGTGTGTCCGAGTGTGTGTGTCTGTTAGTGTGTGTGTCTGTTAGTGTGTGTGTGTGTCTGTTAGTGTGCGTCTGACTGTGTGTTTGTGTGTGTCTGTCTGTTAGCGAGTGTGTGTTTCTGTAAGCTAGTGTATGTGTATCTGTCAGTGAATGTGTGTGTATTTAGAAGGTGGGGCGAAGGGTTGGTTGTGGGTGGCGTGCGCAGGGGGGGGGGGGTGCACAAAACCAAGATACACCACTGCTGATGGCAATAGGTAGACTGCATTGGACTCATGGAAACAATGTGGAAGAGCTGACTGTTGGATAAACCACCTCATCGGCTGGTCTGTTGTTAAGAATGTTAATTTTGGCATGTCTATAAGTTTAATAAAGCTGTGCATGGCATGTCTATAAGTTTAATAAAGCTATATGGTTAATAAAGCTGTGATTCATTTGGCCTGGTTCAAGATGACCCATCTTAAAGCTGATAAAAAAAACTAAAACCTTAGTTAGTTTTTTTAAATAGTTTAGTGCTGATTTTCATCCACTTATCAGTAAAGAAAAAGGGAACAAAACATTTTTTTTAGATACATAAATGAGAAAAGGAAAGTAAAACAAGGATTAGTTAGATTAAAAACAAAAGAAGGAAGGTATGTGAAGAGGATAAAGGTCTAGCTGACTGCCTCAATGAATATTTTTTTTCAGTATTTACAGATGAAAATGAAGAGAGGGACCTCAGTTAGGAAAAAGCACAAATGAGCCATTTATTACACGTGAGTTTACAGAGGAAGAGGTTCTATTTCAACTGTCAAAAGTAAAGACAAATAAGTCAATGGGACCTGATGGAATACACCCAAAGCTATTAAAAGAGCTTAGTGGTGTACTAGCAAAACCATTAACAGATTTATTTAACCAATCATTGATAACAGGAGTAGTCCCAGAAGATTGGAAGTTGGCGAATGTTGTGCCCATTCACAAGAAAGGTAGTAAGGAACAGTCGGGCAACTATAGGCCAGTAAGCCTTACTTCAGTAGTGGGGAAAGTAATGGAAACCATGTTAAAGGGTTGGATTGTCGAACATCTAAAAACACATGGATTTCAAGATCAGCGACAACATGGGTTTACTTCAGGGAGATCATGCCAAACTAATCTTATTGATTTTTTTTAATTGGGTAACTAAAATTATAGATCAGGGTGGTGCAGTAGACATTGCTTACCTAGATTTCAGTAGGGCTTTTGACACTGTTCCACATAGAAGGCTTATCAATAAACTGCAATCTTTAAGTTTGGATTCCAATATTGTTGAATGGGTAAGGCAGTGGCTGAGTGACAGGCAACAGAGGGTTGTAGTCAATGGAGTATATTCGAAGCTTGGGCTTGTCACCAGTGGGGTACCTCAGGGATCTGTACTTGGACCCATTCTCTTTAATATTTTTATTAGTGATATTGCAGAAGGTCTTGATGGTAAGGTATGTCTTTTTGCTGATGATACCAAGATATGTAACAGGGTTGATGCTCCAGGAGGGATAAGCCAAATGGCAAATGATTTAGGTAAACTAGAAAAATGGTCAGAGCTGTGGCAGCTGACATTTAATGTGGATAAGTGCAAGATAATGCATCTTGGACGTAAAAACCCAAGGGCAGAGTACAGAATATTTGAGAGTCCTAACCTCAACATCTGAGGAAAGGGATTTAGGGGTGATTATTTCAGAAGACTTAAAGGTAGGCAGACAATGTAATAGAGCAGCAGGAAATGCTAGCAGAATGCCTGGTTGTATAGGGAGAGGTATTAGCAGTAGAAAGAGGGAAGTGCTCATACCATTGTACAGAACACTGATGAGACCTCACTTGGAGTATTGTACGCAGTACTGGAGACTGTATCTCCAAAAGGATATTGATACTTCAGAGAGAGTTCAGAGAAGGGCTACTAAACTGGTTCATGGATTGCTGGATAAAACTTACCAGGAAAGGTTACAGGAACTTAACATGTATAGCTTGGAGGAAAGACGAGACAGGGGGGATATGATAGAAACATTTAAATACATAAAGGGAATCAACAAAGTAAAGGAGGAGACTATATTTAAAAGAAGAACAACTACCACAACAAGAGGACATAGTCTTAAATTAGAGGGGCAAAGGTTTAAAAATAATATCAAGAAGTATTACTTTACAGAGAGGGTAGTGGATGCATGGAATAGCCTTCCAGCTGAAGTGGTAGAGGTTAACACAGTTACATAGTTACATAGTTAGATAGCTGAAAAGAGACTTGCGTCCATCAAGTTCAGCCTTCCTCACACCTGTTTTTTGCTGTTGATCCAAAAGAGAAAAAAAAAAAAAACAAAAAAAAAAAACACCCCAGTTTGAAGCACAATTTTGCAACAAGCTAGGACAAAAAATTCCTTATTGACCCCAGAATGGCAGTCCGATTTATCCTTGAATCAAGCAGTTATTACCCTACATTGAAAGATTATATCCTTGAATATTCTGTCTTTGCAAATATGCATCTAGTAGCTGTTTGAACATCTGTATGGACTCTGATAAAACCACTTCTTCAGGCAGAGAATTCCACATCCTGATTGTTCTTACAGTAAAAAAACCTTTCCTTTGCCTTAGACGAAATCTTCTTTCTTCCAGTCTAAACGCATGGCCTCGTGTCCTATGTAAAGTCCGGTTTGTGAATAGATTTCCACACAATGGTTTGTATTGGCCCCGAATATATTTGTATAATGTTATCATATCCCCTCTCAGGCGACGTTTTTCTAAACTAAATAGGTTTAAATTTGTTAACCTTTCTTCATAGCTGATATGTTCCATTCCTTTTATTAATTTTGTAGCCCGCCTCTGCACTTTTTCTAGTGCCATGATATCCTTCTTTAGAACAGGTGCCCAAAATTGCACAGCATATTCAATATGTGGTCTTACCAGTGATTTATAGAGAGGCAAAATGATATTCTCGTCCCGAGAATGAATGCCCTTTTTCATGCATGACAATACCTTACTGGCCTTGGCCACTGCTGATTGACATTGCACATTGTTGCATAGTTTGTTGTCTATAACAATTCCCAAGTCCTTTTCGTGTGTTGTTATCCCTAATTCGCTTCCATTAAGGGTATACGTTGCTTGTGTATTCTTTACGCCGAAGTGCATAACTTTGCATTTTTCAACATTAAATTTCATCTGCCATTTGAGTGCCCAGTCCTCCAGTCTATCTAAATCCTTCTGCAGCAAAGTAATATCTTGCTCACATTGTATTATTTTACAAAGTTTTGTGTCATCTGCAAACACTGAAACATGACTTTCAATGCTGTCTTCAAGATCATTTATAAAAATGTTAAATAGAAGGGGTCCCAGAACAGACCCCTGAGGGACACCACTTGCCACCTCTGTCCAGCTTGAAAATTTACCATTAACGACAACTCTTTGTATTCTGTTTTTAAGCCAATGTTCTACCCAAGAACAAGCATTTTCATCGAGACCGATTTCCTTGAGTTTGAACACTAATCTTTTGTGTGGAACTGTATCAAATGCCTTGGCAAAATCCAAATAGATCACATCCACTGCAACACCCTGATCTATACTTCTACTTACTTCTTCGTAGAACGGTAAAGGAGTTTAAGCATGCGTGGGATAGGCATAAGGCTTTCCTAACTATAAGATAAGGCCAGGGACTAATGAAAGTATTTAGAAAATTGGGCAGACAAGATGGGCCGAATGGTTTTTATATGCCATCACATTCTATGTTCCTATGTTTATCAGGCACTCCTGTTTCCCCCTGAAAATAAGACATTCTCCGAAAATAAGCCCTGCTTATATTTGGAGGTTGCTCGTACTACAAGCCCTACCCCTAAAAAAAGCCCAAGTCGCTAGTTCACTAATACATTTTCGGAGAATTTTCCCCAAACATAAATTTGCAGGAATCCATTTGCGAGTAAGCTAATCTATGTACGAGGAATTCCCTGGAACGTAGACCTGCTTTCTAGCATGTATTGTGAGGAGTGATTGAAGGTAATATCTTTGGCACTGTTCAAAGCGAATCTATGAACAACAGACAAATATACTCTCCCAACAGAACGTATATTGATATAAGGAGATGTATCCAAGCTGTATTCTCCAGGATCTAAATCCGCATTGACAGATATCAAATAGCATGAGTAGAGTTTCCCCCGAAGTCCTGTGCATCTGAACTCAAAGGACAAATGTGTGCAGTACTGTATAAACTGATTTAAATTTTTATATTTAAACATTAAAATTCCACCATCACTTTCTGTTTTATCTACAACACAATGGCAGAAGATGGGGCTCTTCTTAAAGAACAGAATCAATGGTCAATGTACAGATTCAGTTATGGATGGTTTAATAGACAAATACAGTATTTCTTTCTTTCTTCTTTATATATATATATATATATATAAAGAAGGACGATATACAGAACGAGAGTTTAAAGTCATAGAGTTTCAATGGTTGGCCCACTCTGAACTTTGAAATCTTTGTCTGGTGACTGAAGGTTCATTGTCAGGATTATGTCGATACAACACTCTAGGATAGCAACAAATTTGAATTTAGGGGTAGATAGGGGGCCTGGAACCATGAATTTGCGTGTTTCCATTAATCATCTGAAATGGGGGGCACCAAAACTGGCAACTTGCTTAGGGCCCGTGAAATCTTCATCCGTCTCTGGGGTTGGATGGATCAGAATGGGATAATTTGACCAAATAAATTGGTGGAATTGGTTGGCGAACCAGAAGAGTTTTTTTTTTTTGTTGTTGTTTAAGACTTGACTCTAGAAAATATATTCTTTAGCATTACAAAATCAGAGAAGTTTATAGAGAGGTGCAAAATTTGTCATAAAAGCAAGAAGAATGGCTTACCCACCCAAGATGTGTTACCCATTAGTGTTCCTGGTGGATCCAATATAAAGGAATGTATGCTCTAGAACAGAAGTTCTGTAATTATGTCTAATGTGGTTACACGTTCGAATCCCAGTCAGACCAGATCACCAGTAAGTGTCCCCGGGCAAGACACCTTGCAATATAAATTGTGGAAGACTGTAAGCTCATTTTAGCAGGTCTTCATCTCTTGTCTCTGTTTGTCAATTACTTGTTGTCAGAAATCCCCTTACTATAATTGTAAAGTGCTGCGGAATATATTGGTGTTGTATAAATGCTAATAATATCTAGTAATGGCGTGCACGGACAGACACCCAGGTGATCACTGCTCTCACTTACCGTCCATGGTGCTCCTGGAGATGTCATGTCACAGTACACATGGACTGGCTGGGTATACCTACCTTCAGGGAATATCAAATGCACCCCATCTGAATGAAAACCCTTGTGTGCAGGTAGTGGTTATTGTGTGGTGCGATTCCATTACAATCATAAACCCGTTTCCCCGTCCTCCCCCCAATTAAAACCAAGAGACATAAGTGTGGTATAAAAAACAGGCCACAGCTTTATTTATAAATAACAAGTATCAATATATAATAAGTATAAATATATAAACCAATATTTTAATTCAAACTGGTCCTTGCCAACCGGACCATAACAACTGTAGAGTACCACCTTCCGGGGTACCTGCCCTCCCCCCCTCGTCCAAGATAACTGGCCTTCACCTTGGCCTTCCAAATCCCCATGCCAACCCCTGGCCGCCTTTTACTGGCACGGGGGGCACGCCCAATTACCAAAACCTTTCCGAGGTTAGGGGAGGGACCAGACCCAGCATTCCTTCTTCCGGTGTACTCCGTTTCCCAACTGGTTCGGCAAGGACCATACCCGCCAGCTGTGACAAGAAAGAAAGTTAGAGATATACAATAAGACAACAATCAACTACCAAGGGCGGGAGGGAGGGAAGATGTTACCAGCCGTTAATTTTTAAGATGGCTGAGGTAAGGGAACAAAATGCCTGCTCTTTATATGACCCCACCCTAACCCCCAGCCTAAGCTACACCCCCAACTTGTGACACCTACACCCACCACACCCACACATGCCTCCTATCCGGCTAGCCTTCAGCCCGCCTCCTCTGGGCCTTGTGTGCAGGTAGTGGTTATTGTGTGGTGCGATTCCATTACAATCATAAACCCGTTTCCCCGTCCTCCCCCCAATTAAAACCAAGAGACATAAGTGTGGTATAAAAAACAGGCCATAGCTTTATTTATAAATAACAAGTATCAATATATAATAAGTATAAATATATAAACCAATATTTTAATTCAAACTGGTCCTTGCCAACCGGACCATAACAACTGTAGAGTACCACCTTCCGGGGTACCTGCCCTCCCCCCCTCGTCCAAGATAACTGGCCTTCACCTTGGCCTTCCAAATCCCCATGCCAACCCCTGGCCGCCTTTTACTGGCACGGGGGGCACGCCCAATTACCAAAACCTTTCCGAGGTTAGGGGAGGGACCAGACCCAGCATTCCTTCTTCCGGTGTACTCCGTTTCCCAACTGGTTCGGCAAGGACCATACCCGCCACTAGCACCTGCTGCATTTAAGCCTAAATCAGCGGGCGCGACCCCCAACTAACGCCATGGCCTGCTCTAACGCATCCTGCAGCGCTAGATTAAACAAATCTAAACCCACGTCTGTTAAATGCACCCCGTCCGGTCGAAAATAGATCGCTGCTTCCCGCTCGAATATACGGTGTCGCACCGAGACACCCCCGACCCCGAGAACAAATTTGGAGACCCTCTTGTTAATTTTAACCCTGCAGCGCTCAATTGCCCCCTGATCCCGTGCGCGGCGCCAGTAGTTCCTAGACACTATCCCTGACCAAACTAAGCATAGCTGCGGGAACAGTACTCGCAAGCGCGCTAAATCCCGTCTAATCAGCTCCCCAAGCCCCCACGCGGGCAGCGCCCCAAGATCATTGCCCCCCAGATGAATCACTAATATATCAGGGGCCCCCAAGAAAGTGGCCAACTGCACCACCTCCGGCAAGAGCTGGCCCCAGCGCATGCCCCGAAAACCAAACCACCGGACCTCAGCCAGCTCCCGGGGGATTCCAAGACGCGTCCCGCCCGGGCGTACCCCTGCCAGCAGGTGGGCCCAGTAGATGAAGGAATGCCCAATCAGCCAGATCCGTCGGCCGGACCCTGCGGAGAAAACACAAGGGGGGTACCTATCAGACGCGTAGGCCTTATATAAGAACGAAACCTCCCAGATTCCCACCTCCCAATCCTCTGAATCGCTTGATCAGAGAAACCAATCCGAGATGCTTCAGTAGCTGCCCCAATCCTGAAAGAATGACCCCCAAATTCCTCACTCGGGATTCCCAACCTGTTGAGCGCCAACCGGAATACCCTGAGGAATTGAAAACGAGACAGGTAGGTACCATTCTCGTGAATTAACAGCGGGCCCGCCACGGTCGGGCGTACAGAGCAGTAGGACTGACACGCGGCGACTGGGCAAACAGACGAATTAGGGATGGTGCGAAGGGTAACCCAGCAACCCTTTCCAAAAACGTCAGTTTTGGACCGTCGTAACAAGAAACGCACCGCACCATTCACGAAGAACACATCGTGAAACAACAGACCTCCTGGGGTCCCCCTGCTTGGGCTGACTAGTTCCCCGATCCGAAGGGCCCCAAAAAAGGCAAAAGTGAAGGCTAACAGAAATAGGCAGGCTTCATGAGCGGAATAACATACCTGCGGAAGCACCGAGGCGATCCCCAGCAGCAGTGCCCCTGAAACCGGCCTACGAGAATCCCGCACCCGAGGGCCCTTACGCCAACCGCGCATCGCAAGCCTAACCAAGCAATCTTTAGTAACATCTGGCACCCGGTTAGGTTAAACCAAAAACTAAGACCGGATAGCTTCCCCGACACAGTAGTTGGGGAACACCCACAAGCCTCCCAGAACCAAAGCAAACGCAATAAACCCTGGACCCGTTCAGCAGAGGAAGCGTATCCCCCGTACTCCTGTTCCAGAGCGACCCAATCCCCCCAAGCCTTACCATACCGGACCCATGTCGCCTCCGACACCGAGGACCGTATCCATTCCCTTATTCGCTCAGGCCAAGGGACCACAGTTCTCTGGGACAGGAGAGGCCTTCCAAGTCTGCTCCCGGAGCGGCTGTCCGAAACACCTGCCATTGAAAACGAGAAAGAGCGTCAGCCGTGGTATTCATGACACCAGGAATATGCACAGCGCGGCAAGTCACGTTCAGAGACAAGCATCGCAAAACAAGTCGCCGCAAAAGCCTGACCACCGGAGGGGAGGAGGCCGTTAAATTATTGATGGCCTGAACCACGCCCAGGTTATCGCAGTGAAAAACGACACGCCTGTCTTTGAGTTCCAACCCCCATAGGTGAACCGCCACCAAGATGGGAAAGAGCTCCAAGAATGCCATGTTCTTGGTAAGACCTGAGTCGACCCAGGCCACAGGCCAAGGTTCCGCGCACCATTGTGACCCCAGAATAGCCCCAAAACCCGAGGAACCCGCAGCGTCTGTAAACAAGTGAAGCGCTGCATTTGAAACCTCTGGCTGTTGCCAGTAGGATATTCCATTGAACCCATCTAGAAAAACAGCCCAGACTGCCAGATCCTCTCTAAGCGCCTTAGTCAAGCGGATGAAATGAGAGGGTTTTGAGATTCCGGCCGTGGCGGCGGCCAGGCGCCGGTTGAACACTCTGCCCATAGGCATGATCCGACAGGCAAAGTTCAGCTTGCCTAGGAGGGATTGAAGCCGTCTTAAGGTGATCTTTCGCAAGGAGCCCACCTCCCGTACCGCCCTCCGTAAATCTACCAATTTGTCCACCGGAAGCCGACATTCCCCAATAACTGAATCAATTTCGATCCCCAGAAAGGACAGGCACGGGGAAGGGCCAACTGTTTTGTCGGGTGCCAGTGGCACACCAAACCCACAGGCCACATCCGCCACCGATTGCAAAATGTATCCGCATATCGGGGAATGTGCGGGACCAACACACAGGAAGTCGTCTAGGTAGTGAAGGATGGAGTAGTGACCAGACTCCGTTTTCACCACCCACTCAAGAAAGGAGCTAAAACATTCAAAATAGAAACAAGATATCGCGCAGCCCATCGGGAGGCACATATCCACATAGTAGTGCCCCTCAAAATAACAACCTAAGAGATGATGACACTCCGGGTGAACCGGCAAGAGGCGAAAAGCCGACTCGATGTCGGTTTTTGCCATAAGTGCCCCAGGTCCCGCAGCCCTAACCATACAAACCGCGGCATCGAATGAGGCGTACGAAACCCGGCAGAGTTCCGCTGCTATGTCATCATTCACTGAACTCCCGTGGGGGTGCGATAAATGATGAATGAGCCTAAATTTTCCCGGTTCTTTCTTGGGTACGACTCCCAATGGTGACACCCGGAGATCAGGGAGCGGCGATTCGCGGAAAGGGCCCGCCATACGGCCCATAGCCACTTCCCTGGCCAACTTTTCCCTGACCACCCCCGGGTGGTCATTGACCGAGCGCAAGTTCCGGCATGCATTGTATGCCGGTCGAACCTGGTGGGGAATCCAAAAACCAAACTTGAAACCCTCCAGTAGTAAGGCGGCCGCCTTTTTATTTCTATAAAGTTTTAGCCACGGTTGCATCGCGACGACGTCCACTGGCGTCCTCGCCCTTAGCGCCCATGGTCTCGCCTTTGTCGCCAGGCCTGCCCCGCTTAAAGCATTTCGAAGCGGGGTGTGATCCCCCACACCCAGAGCACTCGTGCTTGAAACGACAACTGGCCCCGAATTTACATTGTCCGTCGTTATACTGCCAACAGCAGCCCGTTCGTCGCTGATTGGCCGACGCTGCGGTCGAGGACCCCGCGCCGGCCCCCCCAAGAAAGGACGAGAGGCCCCCTTGATGCGACGCCGGGCGGGTCATGATGGCCAGCCACAAGCCAATGTCCATCTGATCCCAACTCAGTGACGGGCGAACAGCTATGCGTTGGCGGAACTGTTCATCATAACGCCACCAGCCTAACCCGCCATAAGTCCGGCACGCATTCCATATCGTATCCTGGTAGCAAAAAAGGGAAGAGCACTTATCAGGGGACTTCTCACCTATTACACTAGCCAGGATAGAAAAAGCCCTGATCCAATTACCGAAAGTTTTTGGTATCTTCCGATACCTAAACTTCTCCTTATCCTTCTCCGATTCTTTTGCATCCGGATCGACCCGAGGCAGATCCTCCATAGGGAGTAAGGAAAAAATTTCGACAAATTCCCCTTTCTCTACCTTGGTTCGCAATTCGGGAGTTAAATGGAGGCCCAGCGGGCCTGACCAGCACATGTATGCCGCCCCATGCGCAGCGGGCGCAACCCCAGCCCCAGAGATCGCAGTAGCGTTATCTGGAGATCCTTTGGGGTGCTCAAGTTCCGCTACAGAAGGAACTGATTCCACGGGGCCATTGGGCCCTGCAGGGGCAGGCGAGGGGGATGACACGACCCCCAAATGATTTGACCCCCCACTAGCTGCCCAACCCGACCGCAGTTGATCATCTAGGGCCAACGGGGGCTGAACCCCCGGGCGAGGGCCCTTCTCCATAGACTGTAAAAATTGTTTCATGGTTTGCAATAAAGAAGACCATTCAGGTGAGACCCCTGTGCCAAGACCCCCTAAAACAGACCCAGGTAAACCAGCATACTCACCAGCCGAAATGGGATGTGAAGGCAGCTGCGGCCCCATGACCTGGCCACTAGGCTGCAACGGCCCCACAGGAGCTGTAACCGCAGGAGGGACTGCACCAGTGACAGCATCCGAAAACCGCACCGTGAGGCGACCAGGGTCGATCTGTGAAGAGAGTATAGGTGAAAAGGAACCCAGCCCGCCCGCCCCCGCCGTGAAAGCGCCTGGAGAAGCGGATGGGAAACCAGCAGACGTAGGGCCAGAAGGGGCAGAATGGGACCCATCAGCGAGAGTGCCTGGAGAGGTAAGTGACAGCCTGGGATGATGGGGGGCAGGGAAGCCAGGGTGGGCCCCAACCATGAGAGGGCCAGCTGATGGGGCAGACAGGGGGCTGGGGGCAGGTCCAGTAGGACCAGAAAGGGGCCCAGCCACGAGGGAGCCAGGTGAGGAGGAGGGGGGGGGAGGGTAGGGACAGGCACCGTGGAAAGGGGGTGGGTGCCATCCCCTAAGGGCCCAACTGCAGGTGGAGGGGCAGCTGAAACAGTGACAGGTACAGGCCCAGGGGAGGCAGAGAGGGAAGGGAGAGCAGGGGGGGGACTGATATGGGGGTTAGGCGATCTCGACTCCCTCCCACGGCCCCCAGAACCCCCCACCCCCTAGAAACAACCCTGCCGTCCTGCGGCCTACTCACCGTTCCTAGTAGAGGGGGTTAGCAACCCACGGACCTCCTGAGCTCCTGCCCGCGCCGATCGGGTAGTTGGTGCCCTTCTGGCAAATGGTCTTGTGGCCGCCCTCCTCAAAGCCCGCGAGACCGGAGGGGATGGAGAGTCGGAGGCAGCGTGGCCCGCATCCGTCCGCCGCGTGGCCACCTGCCGGCCTCCCCGAGCACCGCTCGAGGAAGAGGTGCTAGGCGCACAGGGAACTTCAACGGCCGCATGGGACCTGACACGCGGACCGGCAACAGGGCTCCCCAGAGCCCGCGAGACCGGAGGGGAAGAGATGCTGGAAGCAGCGTGGCCCGCATCCGTCCGCCGCGTGGCCGCCTGCCGGCCTCCCTGAGCCCCGCTCGGGGAGGAGGTGCTAGGAGCACGGGAAACTTCGCCGGCCGCGGCCGCATGGGACCTGCCGCGCGGACCGGCCACAGGGCTCCTGCTCCTGCCCCTCACCTGCCCCTCACCCGACCCTCCCGCGAGGGGCTATACCGGGTAGGGGGGCGTGCACGACGTCGCTGGGCGCTGTGGTTGGTGTGAGAGGGAGCAGCCACACCAGCAGCACCCTGCAGCCGCGCCAGCTGGGACTGCAGGTGCCGGCCACCATCTTGAAGGGCCTCAGCCCGGAGGGCAGACAGAATGGACTCAATATCCATAACCCTGGCCGTGGGATAAGCAGTGGTAACAGGCAGCAAGGAGAAGATGTTACCAGCCGTTAATTTTTAAGATGGCTGAGGTAAGGGAACAAAATGCCTGCTCTTTATATGACCCCACCCTAACCCCCAGCCTAAGCTACATCCCCAACTTGTGACACCTACACCCACCACACCCACACATGCCTCCTATCCGGCTAGCCTTCAGCCCGCCTCCTCTGGGCCTGGGCGTACACATCGGAGCAGTCACACGGGTAGCAGGGGTCACAGCACATGTGGACTGGCAGAAGAAGACAGCATTATATTTAGTTTCTCTCTGTCGTTTCTATTGTACGTGGAATTCCCAGGTTACATGTTCTAAAGAGCTGATTCTTTATTCTGATTCAATTTACCTTAAGTAGAAATAGAAATATTTTGTGTCTGTCGCAGTCTGAGCTAGGACAGAAATAGCTGGGCAGGGTGATCCAACACTAGGAAAAAATGGGTTTTAGCCCTTTGAAAACTATGGATAGAAAGGAGATAGTGGTGGAACAATAGCCGAAATGTAACCTTTAATAAGAATAATTAAAAATAGTCTCCAAACCAAAAGGGTTTTTTCTGATGAGTGATGCAATATATACTCACTATACATGAAATACAGAAAAAATATATCTCTCGAACCAGGGGGCTTCAACCGTAGCATTTGATAACTCCTGGCACCTCTATCCTCCTGGGTTCGGGATATTGTATTTTTCACTGGTTAATCCCAGTGGGGTTTCTCTACTACTTATATAATAATTTGGGCATCGGGTACTTTTTTGATTCATTTTTTTATCTCCTAATAGTTTGGGTTTGCAACATGGAGGGAACATGTGCCGGCTGACATTATACTAAAAGGGGAACGGTCACTTCCCTGGGTTATATTATTGTGTTTATTATCCCCTATAGATAGCAATATGTAAATGTGAAGTGCGAAATTACAATTAGCAAGGTTTTTAATTAAAGTGAAAATCGAAGGGAATTAAAAATGTAAGGCTAAAGTAGCCGAACTGGAAGCATATTAGACTTGGAGAATTTTAGTTATTTGGCTATAATGGTCTAAAATTAGAATTTCACTCTCAATGCTCAGTAATTCTCACTTTAGTGAATAAACCTTTAAATGTAGAAATCCACATCTATTTCTACTGTCACTGGCTGCCTCCATCTTAGCTCCCTGTCAATCATTGTTATAAGCTCCGCCCTTTACACCTGACTGTCAGTATAGAGAGAACCACCTCCATCTTAGCTCCCTGTCAATCATTGTTATAAGCTCCGCCCTTTACACCTGGCAGTCAGTATAGAGAGAGCCACCTCCATCATAGCTCCCTGTCAATCATTGTTATAAGCTCCACCCTTTACACCTGGCAGTCAGCATAGAGAGAGCCACCTCCATCTTAGCTCCCTGTCAATCATTGTTATAAGCTCCGCCCTTTACACCTGGCAGTCAGTATAGAGAGTGCCGCCTCCATCTTAGCTCCCTGTCAATCATTGTTATAAGCTCCGCCCTTTACACCTAGCAGTCAGTATAGAGAGAGCCACCTCCATCTTAGCTCCCTGTCAATCATTGTTATGAGCTCCGCCCTTTACACCTGGCAGTCAGTATAGAGAGAGCCACCTCCATCTTAGCTCCCTGTCAATCATTGTTATGAGCTCCGCCCTTTACACCTGGCAGTCAGTATAGAGAGAGTCACCTCCATCTTAGCTCCCTGTCAGTCATTGTTATAAGCTCCGCCCTTTACACCTGGCAGTCAGTATAGAGAGTGCCGCCTCCATCTTAGCTCCCTGTCAATCATTGTTATAAGCTCCGCCCTTTACACCTGGCAGTCAGTATAGAGAGAGCCGCCTCCATCTTAGCTCCCTGTCAATCATTGTTATAAGCTCCGCCCTTTACACCTGGCAGTCAGTATAGAGAGAGCCACCTCCATCTTAGCTCCCTGTCAACCATTGTTATAAGCTCCGCCCTTTACACCTGGCAGTCAGTATAGAGAGAGCCGCCTCCATCTTAGCTCCCTGTCAATCATTGTTATAAGCTCCGCCCTTTACACCTGGCAGTCAGTATAGAGAGAGCCACCTCCATCTTAGCTCCCTGTCAACCATTGTTATAAGCTCCGCCCTTTAAACCTGGCAGTCAGTATAGAGAGAGCCGCCTCCATCTTAGCTCCCTGTCAATCATTGTTATAAGCTCCGCCCTTTACACCTGGCAGTCAGTATAGAGAGAGCCGCCTCCATCTTAGCTTCCTGTCAATCATTGTTATAAGCTCCGCCCTTTACACCTGGCAGTCAGTATAGAGAGAGCCACCTCCATCTTAGCTCCCTGTCAATAATTGTTATAAGCTCTGCCCTTTACACCTGACTGTCAGTATAGAGAGAGCCACCTCCATCTTAGCTCCCTGTCAGTCATTGTTATAAGCTCCGCCCTTTACACCTGGCCGTCAGTATAGAGAGAGCCACCTCCATCTTAACTCCCTGTCAATCATTGTTATAAGCTCCGCCCTTTACACCTGGCAGTCAGTATAGAGAGAGCCACCTCCATCTTAGCTTCCTGTCAGTCATTGTTATAAGCTCCGCCCTTTACACCTGGCCATCAGTATAGAGGGAGCCACCTCCATCTTAGGTCCCTGTCAATCATTGTTATAAGCTCCACCCTTTACACCTGGCAGTCAGTATAGAGAGAGCACCTCCATCTTAGCTCCCTGTCAATCATTGTTATAAGCTCCGCCCTTTACACCTGGCAGTCAGTATAGAGAGTGCCGCCTCCATCTTAGCTCCCTGCCAATCATTGTTATAAGCTCCGCCCTTTACACCTGGCAGTCAGTATAGAGAGAGTCACCTCCATCTTAGCTCCCTGTCAATCATTGTTATAAGCTCCACCCTTTACACCTGGCAGTCAGTATAGAGAGAGCACCTCCATCTTAGCTCCCTGTCAATCATTGTTATAAGCTCCGCCCTTTACACCTGGCAGTCAGTATAGAGAGTGCCGCCTCCATCTTAGCTCCCTGCCAATCATTGTTATAAGCTCCGCCCTTTACACCTGGCAGTCAGTATAGAGAGAGTCACCTCCATCATAGCTCCCTGTCAATCATTGTTATAAGCTCCGCCCTTTACACCTGGCAGTCAGTATAGAGAGTGCCGCCTCCATCTTAGCTCCCTGTCAATCATTGTTATGAGCTCTGCCCTTTACACCTGGCAGTCAGTATAGAGAGAGCCACCTCCATCCTAGCTCCCTGTCAATCATTGTTATGAGCTCTGCCCTTTACACCTGGCAGTCAGTATAGAGAGAGTCACCTCCATCTTAGCTCCCTGTCAATCATTGTTATAAGCTCCACCCTTTACACCTGGCAGTCAGTATAGAGAGAGCCACCTCCATCTTAGCTCCCTGTCAGTCATTGTTATGAGCTCCGCCCTTTACACCTGGCAGTCAGTATAGAGAGAGCCACCTTCATCTTAGCTCCCTGTCAATCATTGTTATAAGCTCCGCCCTTTACACCTGGCCATCAGTATAGAGAGAGCCATCTCCATCTTAGTTCCCTGTCAATCATTGTTATAAGCTCCGCCCTTTACACCTGGCAGTCAGTATAGAGAGAGCCACCTCCATCTTAGCTCCCTGTCAATCATTGTTATAAGCTCCGCCCTTTACACCTGGCAGTCAGTATAGAGAGAGCCACCTCCATCTTAGCTCCCTGTCAATCATTGTTATAAGCTCCGCCCTTTACACCTGGCAGTCAGTATAGAGAGAGCCTTCTCCATCTTAGCTCCCTGTCAATCATTGTTATAAGCTCTGCCCTTTACACCTGGCAGTCAGTATAGAGAGAGCCACCTCCATCTTAGCTCCCTGTCAATAATTGTTATAAGCTCTGCCCTTTACACCTGACTGTCAGTATAGAGAGAGCCACCTCCATCTTAGCTCCCTGTCAGTCATTGTTATAAGCTCCGCCCTTTACACCTGGCCGTCAGTATAGAGAGAGCCACCTCCATCTTAACTCCCTGTCAATCATTGTTATAAGCTCCGCCCTTTACACCTGGCAGTCAGTATAGAGAGAGCCACCTCCATCTTAGCTCCCTGTCAATAATTGTTATAAGCTCTGCCCTTTACACCTGACTGTCAGTATAGAGAGAGCCACCTCCATCTTAGCTCCCTGTCAGTCATTGTTATAAGCTCCGCCCTTTACACCTGGCCGTCAGTATAGAGAGAGCCACCTCCATCTTAACTCCCTGTCAATCATTGTTATAAGCTCCGCCCTTTACACCTGGCAGTCAGTATAGAGAGAGCCACCTCCATCTTAGCTTCCTGTCAGTCATTGTTATAAGCTCCGCCCTTTACACCTGTCCGTCAGTATAGAGGGAGCCACCTCCATCTTAGCTCCCTGTCAATCATTGTTATAAGCTCCACCCTTTACACCTGGCAGTCAGTATAGAGAGAGCACCTCCATCTTAGCTCCCTGTCAATCATTGTTATAAGCTCCGCCCTTTACACCTGGCAGTCAGTATAGAGAGTGCCGCCTCCATCTTAGCTCCCTGCCAATCATTGTTATAAGCTCCGCCCTTTACACCTGGCAGTCAGTATAGAGAGAGTCACCTCCATCTTAGCTCCCTGTCAGTCAGTTTAGAGAGAGCCACCTCCATCTTAGCTCCCTGTCAATCATTGTTATAAGCTCCGCCCTTTACACCTGGCAGTCAGTATAGAGAGAGCCACCTCCATCTTAGCTCCCTGTCAATCATTGTTATAAGCTCCGCCCTTTACACCTGGCAGTCAGTATAGAGAGAGCCACCTCCATCTTAGCTCCCTGTCAATCATTGTTATAAGCTCCGCCCTTTACACCCGGCAGTCAGCATAGAGAGAGCCACCTCCATCTTAGCTCCCTGTCAATCATTCTTTGTGATTTCATGTTTTTCAGTTATGTAAATTCCAGGTAACTGACTTTCAGGTGAATGCGTTTAATAGGGAATTTATCTGGTCCAATCATGGGTGTATGCATCTGCTAAACCCGATTTTTTTATTTAGACCTTGTTACTATAATTTAATGAATGTATGTGCATATGATTTATTTAATTAGTCTGTTTATATAATTATTACTTAGTGTATATGTATATATTTAATGATTAGTATTGATACCGGAGAAACTGACGGAAGCGAAGCACAGAGAGATGGACACAGGTTTCTTCAGGAAGGAAGAGATTCTTTATTGGATCACCGATCGGGACTCAGAGGGACTAATGTCACCAAAATACAACAAGTTCTGAGCCCCGGACAATAGTGCAGGCTCCTTATATAGGCACATAACTCCTCCCATATTAGGCTCCACCCACACGTACTCTTACCCAATCAACAGAACAAAGACTAATTTCCTGTTTGACCACATGGCTTGCCCAGCACAATGGAGGAGAGGGGAATACTCATATATCCTGTATTTCTGCACATGCTTCGTACACTACTGATTGTATTGTAGCCCCATGTAGCTAGAGCGCAGCTAAGCGGAAAAAGGCCTTGACAGGGGTTAGGAGGCGGGCTTAGGAGGAAGTAAGCAAGGGTTGGATTATGGGTAAGTAGGATGGGCTATTTAAATGAGCAGCCATCTTAGGTGAGTCATTCTAACTTTCTACCCGGTTGAGTTTGTGTTCACCTCGGTGTGCGCGGACTTTGCTCGGTTGGATTTTTCTTTGTCTCCTCTGCAGGACCAATGGACGACGTGGAGCGATTGCTGGAGGGGATCAGGTCGGCAGCACGGCATCAGGGTGTGGACTGGCTACGGGCACAGCTCGGCCCTGCCCTGGCGGAGGATCGGGACGGCGATGGCGGGAGACCGGTCAGGGCCCGGAGGCCCCCGAGGAGGCTGAGCCCGGGCACGGGGCCCGGTGAAGTTGTCCCCGGTAGCAGTGGGGTTCCGGTTGCGTCCGGCAGCAGGAACGGAGCGGACGGAGCCTCGGACGAGCACTCGGAGGCAGAAGGATGTCGTGGACGGGGGCGCTGCTGCTGTCGGGTCGGACGTGGCCGGGCGGCCCCCTGGCGTTGCAAGATCCACGGAGGGGAGGTCGGGGCGGGCTTCCCCCCCATCGGAGTGTACCGAGGATGACGAGGCCAGATCCGGGAGACCGCATGGCCGGCCTGGGAGGCAGCAGGCAAGTGCAGGGGGCTCCGGCCGGGGCCCTCTTGGCGGGAAGGTTGTTAAGGGGAGCTCTGCCACGGAGAGAGGCGGGAGTAGGCCAGTGGGGGGTGCCCAGGCCTTAGTCCTAAGGGGGGAGGGTCCCGGGGCCCCTAAGCGTAAGCGTAGATCGAAAGGGGTGAGTTCCAGGGGCAGGGGGGGGTCTCGAGAGGTGGCCAGGTCGGAAAGCGGGTCCCCCGTAGGGGTGGTGGGTAGGTCCGGGCTGTCTGGGTCTAGTCAGAAGGGGGGTAAGGGTAAAGGGGCGGTAGGGATAGGCGCAGGAAAAGGGGTTACGGAAGCGGTCAGTCGGAAGAATGCAGGAGGTCGGGGATCGGGATCCTCGGTAGTGGTCGGGCGGCGGGGGGGCCCGGATTCTGAGAGTGGTAGCGATAGTCCATCACCCGTTAGGTCGCAGGGGTCCCGGGAGGCGCGGGGGAGGTCGGGTCGGCACTGCTCCCCCTCGGACAGCTCGGCAGGGGAATGTGCGGCAGCCCCTAGGTATGGTCGGCAGGGGCGGCCGGCTAGTAGAGACGGGAGGAGTCGTAGCCCCAGGGGTCCCAGGGTGCCACGTGGTGGTAGAGGTCAGCGGGAGGCTTCGGTACAGAGCAGGCGCTCCCGGGGTCGTGACGGGAGGGGTATTGATGTCCGTTACACCCTACCCAGGACTTCTTCTCCTTGTCCTAGGTCTCGGAGCCGTTCCGCCTCCTCGCAGGCTGATCACCGGGTGGGCTCCCCGGTCGGCGTGACAGCAGCGGAAGTTCCTCTTCCTGGATGTCGGGCGATCCGCACTGCAGCCCCCGCCGTCCCGGTTTCGGGGGGCTTGGCCGGTGAGTCCAGTGGGTCATTACACTCTAACGCATTAATTACCACACTTCAGGCACTACTCCACTCATTGGGGGCGGGGGGTGACACTAGCGGCATTGGTCAGGTGTGGGCCCCGGGCGTTGGGGCTACGGGCTCGCGGGTTGGGAACTCCACAGGGCCTAGTTCGGGCGGGGATATGGTGTTGCCGCAGGAGGTAGGGGAGATTGGGAGCGAGAGGGCTGAGTTGTCAGGGGGCATTCCCGACGCGGCTAGACAGCACGCGTATGTGTCGTTTGCGGGCCCGTTGGGGGTCCATTTGAAGCAGGAAGTGAAGGATAAAATATGGAAGGGGGAGTTTTGTGAGATCTTCTCCCTCCTCCCCTTGGAGGACTTTATAGACCTCAAGGAGGAGGATAAGAAGGACGAGAAGAAGGAGGAAGAGGAGAAAAGGAAGCGGTATCGCAAGATTCCGAAATCCTTCGGGAATTGGCTGAGGGCCTTTTGCGTGCTGGCTAGCGTGCTCGGCGAGAAATCGCCGGGGTTATGCTTCTCGCTGTTTTGTTATTTGGATGGCATTTGGGAAGCGTATCGGACTTACGGTGGGTTGGCGTGGTGGCGGTACGATGAGCAGTTTAGGCAGCGTCTGGCGGCTAACCCGGGGATGCGGTGGGACCAAATGGACCTGCCGCTCTGGATGAAGTTAATGATGGCGCAAAAGGCGCAGCCTTTTCAGAGCAGGAGCGGGAGGGGGAATCGGGAAGGCTGCGCAACCTGAAGTCTGTGGCTGACTTCCCGGACGTGGTTAGGGAGAAGCTGGGCAAGGAAGTCGGGCTCGGCCGCATGGCGGGCCCGTTCACAGTGCCTCCACTGGGAGGCCTGCGGATTTCCCCACTCGGGGTGGTTCCCAAAAAGGAGCCGGGTAAATTTAGGCTCATTCATCATCTCCCGTACCCGAAGGGTGAGTCGGTGAATGACGGTATTCATAAGGACTTGTGCTCGGTGTCTTATGCGTCTTTCGACCGGGCGGTCGATTTGGTCCGGCGGGCCGGGCGTGGGGCTCTGATGGCGAAGGTGGATATTGAGGCCGCGTTTCGACTGCTGCCGGTCCACCGGGACTGTCATCACCTGCTGGGGTGTTTCTTCGAAGGGGACTACTTCGTGGACTTGTGCCTGCCCATGGGTTGTTCCATCTCGTGCTCCTATTTTGAGAAATTTAGCACTTTTCTCGAATGGGTGGTACGGGTGGAAGCAGGGAATCGTTTTATTGTACATTATTTAGATGATTTTCTGTGCGTGGGGCCGGCTGATTCCTTGGAATGCCTGCGCCTACTGCGAACGGTTGAGTGGGTGGCGGGCCACTTCGGGGTTCCGCTGGCGGCGGATAAAACTGAAGGCCCGACCACGTGTCTGAGTTTCCTGGGTCTGGAGATTGACTCTGGGTTGGGTGAATGCAGGCTGCCTCGGGATAAGCTGGACAGGCTTCGAGGGGCGGTGGCCGCTGTAGCGGGGGCGCGCAAGGTTACTCTGCGGCAGCTCCAGTCTTTGATTGGGCTGCTCAATTTTGCGTGTCGGGTAATCCCGATGGGACGGGTTTTCAGTCGCAGCCTGTCGGCTGCTACTGCGGGGGTTCGGTCTCCGCACCACTTCATCAGGGTGTCGGCGGCCATGAAGGAGGATTTGGGCATTTGGGATGCCTTCTTGCGGGATTTTAATGGGACAGTGTTGTTCAGGCAGGAGGGCCAGTCAACGGCCGAGCTTGAGCTTTTCACGGATGATTCGGGCAGTGTGGGTTTTGGGGCATACTTTGGGGGCTGTTGGTGTGCGGAGAGGTGGCCGGACTCTTGGGGTTCGAGCCCTCTTATGCGCAACTTGGCTTTCCTTGAGTTATTCCCGTTAGTGGTTGCGATGGCACTATGGGGCGACAGGCTGCGTAATCGGAAAGTGGTCTTTTTCTCGGATAACATGGCGGTGGTTCACGCGGTGAATCGTCAGTCTGCGGCCTCGAGGCCGGTGGTTAGGCTGCTTAGGCGCTTGGTGTTGCTGTGTATGTCTCGGAATGTTGTTTTTCGCGCGCGGCATGTTCCCGGTTACTTGAATGAGGTGGCTGACGCTCTGTCTCGTTTTCAGTGGTCCCGATTCTGGCGGGTGGCGCCGGGGGCTTCGAAGGACGGGCAGGCTTGCCCGGACGAGATTTGGCAGCTGGGAACATCCTGCTTGGAGGACTTGTGAAGGCTTCTCTGGCACCGGCCACTTGGGCCTCGTACAGTAAGGTTTGGGGCCTGTGGGAGCGGTCGCTGGACGGGCTGGCCATGGACAGCGGGGAGGCCCTGCGGGATGCTTTCCTGTGGTACACTTGTCAGTTGCTGGCAAAGAGGGCGTCGCCTGCCATGGTGGACAGGTCCATGGCGGCGATGGCGTTTTGGTTCAGATGGCATGGGAAGGAGGACTTTACTAAGACCTTCATTATCAGGCAGGCCCTGAAGGGCTATCGCAAGGGACGCAGGTCGCCGGATACCAGGCGCCCGGTGTCGGTTCGACTACTGGGGGATTTGGTGGGTTTGTTGCCCAAAATCTGTTTCGATGGGTTCGAGGCTTCTCTGTTCAAGGTGGCGTTTATTTTGGCGTTTTTTGGGGCATTCCGAATTGGGGAATTGGTGAGCGCTAATAAGATGGTGCAAGGGGGCTTGCAATTTTCAGGGGTTCGTGTCTTGAATGGGAAGGTGGTGGTGCACCTTGGCAGCTCCAAAACGGATGTCCGCGGCATGGGCCGGGACGTGGCACTGGGGGCCTTGCCGGGCTCGGCTTTGTGCCCGTTGGCTGCTACGGCAGAATACCTGGCACGGAGGCCAGTGATGGGGGGTTCCTTGTTGGTGCATGCCGACGGATCCTCCCTCTCTCGGTTTCAGTTCACGAAAGTTTTTCGGTTGGGCTTGGGCAAGTTAGGGTTTCATGCTGAACGATTTGGAACGCACTCGTTCCGTATTGGGGCTGCCACGGAGGCGGCTCGGTTGGGATTGGGGGACGAGGTGGTGAAACGGATCGGGAGGTGGGAATCAGTAAGATTCCGTTCCTATGTCCGATTGGGTCTGTTGGAATAATGAGTTTGGGGACCGTTTTATGCAAAAAAAAAATAAAAAAAAATGTATATAAGTTGGGGATGAGCGACTTGTAACTGGCTGTACTGTAACGGTTCTCTGTGTTATTTGGGCTGGGGTGGGGGTCTCTGTCGGACTTCCCTCATCATTTGTTTTTCCCCCCAGGGCGTGAGGCATGGATCGTGGGCCATTCGTTTGTCTTCTGGGCTGAGAGGAGGGCCGCAGCTCGAGCGCAAGGCCAGCAGCTGGGTTTTCCGAGGGGCCAGTTGGCAGTTCGCTGGTTTGGGTATCGGGGTTTCTGCTGGGGGGATGTTTGTGGTAAACTGTTTGGGATGCTGGCGGCGGGATACGCGCCAGACTTACTGGTCCTGCATATTGGGGGTAATGACCTGGGCCTTACGCCGCAACGACGGCTGGTGAAGTGGATGAAGCAGGACATTAATAAGTTGAGGGGCCTGCTTCCGGGGGTCATGTTGGTGTGGTCGGAGATTGTCCCGAGGCGCCGGTGGCGGCACGCTCGGGATCCGTTAGCTATGGATAGGTGCAGGAAGAAGGTGAATAGCTTGATGGCAAGCTTTGTGCGGAAGGTTGGGGGTGTGGTAGTACGGCACCTTGAGCTGGAGGAAGGGTTGCCAGGATACTACCGCTCGGATGGTGTTCACCTCTCGGAGGTTGGTTTGGACCTGCTCAACTTGGGTTGGCAGGATGGTATCCGGATGGCCCTGTTTCTTCGGGGTGGCGGAGCTCAGACAGCTTAAGGGGTCAAGGTCTGAGCTTGTGGCGGGACGGGGAGCCGAAGGAGAGAAAATAGGCTCCCCTGGATGAACGTGAGGTGGAATAACAGATTGTGGTCATCGGTGGTTGAGAGGTTTCGAGTCCTGGAGGTGACTCAGAACCTGGTGGGGCAGGGGTATCCGGGTATACCCCTGCCGTGGTTAATGGTTGGTTGGCACTTTGGAATGTTGGTGTATGTTATAAATATGTTATAAATATGTATAGGTGTTATTATATGGGGGTCATTGCCTTTTGTATGGTAGCCGAAGGAACAGGATGCCAGGGGGCGGAGTATGGGGGGCAATGACCCATGTTTAATATGTTAATTTATTATTGTTATTATTATTATTATTATTATTATTATTATTATAATTATTGGTTAATAAAGCTGTGGACAAATTTCCCCATAATACTTAGTGTCCGTGTGTTATTGGGTTAGGTTATGGGGGTGGTTTGTCCTGGATTCCGACTGCCCAAATGGCGACTATACACCTGTCATGTAGCCCCATGTAGCTAGAGCGCAGCTAAGCGGAAAAAGGCCTTGACAGGGGTTAGGAGGCGGGCTTAGGAGGAAGTAAGCAAGGGTTGGATTATGGGTAAGTAGGATGGGCTATTTAAATGAGCAGCCATCTTAGGTGAGTCATTCTAACTTTCTACCCGGTTGAGTTTGTCCCACCCACCCTCCCTTTGTTTGTTATGTGTTTATTTAACCCGTTTCTTTCACAGCGGCGGGACGGGGAGCCGAAGGAGAGAAAATAGGCTCCCCTGGATGAACGTGAGGTGGAATAACAGATTGTGGTCATCGGTGGTTGAGAGGTTTCGAGTCCTGGAGGTGACTCAGAACCTGGTGGGGCAGGGGTATCCGGGTATACCCCTGCCGTGGTTAATGGTTGGTTGGCACTTTGGAATGTTGGTGTATGTTATAAATATGTTATAAATATGTATAGGTGTTATTATATGGGGGTCATTGCCTTTTGTATGGTAGCCGAAGGAACAGGATGCCAGGGGGCGGAGTATGGGGGGCAATGACCCATGTTTAATATGTTAATTTATTATTGTTATTATTATTATTATTATTATTATTATTATAATTATTGGTTAATAAAGCTGTGGACAAATTTCCCCATAATACTTAGTGTCCGTGTGTTATTGGGTTAGGTTATGGGGGTGGTTTGTCCTGGATTCCGACTGCCCAAATGGCGACTATACACCTGTCACGTTGCCACGTGCAACCAACCGACCGATACATCAGTATATGCACGTACACATACCACGTGGCAATCTCGGCCTACTAAATTTATTTTTACCGAGATTCCACCACAGTATATAATATAAATATACCTAATTAGTGTATGTGTATATAATTACAATGATTAGTGTATGTAATATACTTAGTGCATGTACATATATTTAATATGATTACTTCGTGTATATAATTACTTGGTGTATGTGTATATAATTACTATGGTTAATTATTGTATATAGTTAATATAATTAGTGTATGTGTATTTATTTCTTATCATACTTGAAATTAATGAGTTACTTATTAGATTAACGTTATATGTTGTTTAATGCATAATCCTCTGTATGATTGCTAACTCTCACCAGCAGATGTTGCAATAACCCATGTATCCATAGCGTTAAAGGGACACTCTATGTTAGGAATCTAAACATGGATTCATAGCGTTAAACACTATAGTCACCTAATTTACTTTAGCTAAATAAAGCAGTTTTAGTGTATAGATCATTCCCCTGCAATTTCACTGCTCAATTCACTGTCATTTAGGAGTTAAACCACTTTGTTTCTGTTTATGCAGCCCTAGCCACACCTCCCCTGGCTATGATTGACAGAGCCTGCATGAAAAAAAAAACTGGTTTCACCTTCAAACAGATGTAATTTACCTTAAATAATTGTATCTCAATCTCTAAATTGAACTTTAATCACATACAGGAGGCTCTTGCAGGGTCTACCAAGCTATTAACATAGCAGGGGATAAGAAAATCTTAATTAAACAGAACTTGCAATTAAGAAAGCCTAAATAGGGCTCTCTTTACAGGAAGTGTTTATGGAAGGCTGTGCAAGTCACATGCAGGGAGGTGTGACTAGGCTTCATAAACAAAGGGATTTAACTCCTAAATGGCAGAGGATTGAGCAGTGAGGCTGCAGGGGCATGTTATATACACCAAAACTGCTTGATTAAGCTAAAGTTGTTCAGGTGACTATAGTGTCCCTTTAAAGGAACACTCTATGTTAGGAATGTAAACATGGATTCATAGCATTAAAGGGACACTCTATGTTAGGAATGTAAACATGGATTCATAGCGTTAACCCCTTAAGACCGGAGGGCGTACAATTACGTCCTTTTTAAAGCGTCTCTAAACGCCGCCGGGCGTAATTGTACGCCCTCCGTTTTTTTTTTCACTTACCCGGTCGCCGGCGATCCCACGCCGGCGATCGCGGTTGGGGGGACTCCCAGGGAGCCCCCCGCGGCACCTCCGTCCTCTTCAGCCCCCCCCGGGCCATTTGAGAGTGAGGTCCTTGCGAGGACCTCACAATCACATGGCCGGTATAGCTGGCTGCTGCATTGCCAGCAGGGGGACTGCCTGTAATGACAGTTAGTCCCCCTGCTGGCTGGAAATCAAATAAACAACAGTTAAAATAAGTGTAAAAAAAAATAAATATATACACATATACATACACACACATACACTGTCTAGGTGTATTTTAATATTAATATATAATAATATATATATACCGTATATATATATATATAAATATCAAATTACACGTAGACTGATACTGATTAAATATATAATTATTGTTATATATATTTATATATAATATAAAAAAAATGTAAATACTTAAAAAAATAAAATAAAAAAAAAATATTAAAAAATATATAGATGTGTTTTATTTCGTTCTAACTGTATTGTGATATTAATATATATATATATTTATATCAAAATACACGTAGAACGAAATAATATATATATATCTATATACATAAATATATATGTATATATCTCTCTCTATATATATACCTATATATAAATACAAAATATTTTTTAAAAATTATATATATATACGTATATATACACATATGTATATATATACATATATTAATTCTACACATATATTTATGTAATATTTTTACATAATTAGGTATCCTAATTAATTACAATTAGCGGGACCTGGCTGACAACCCATGCCGAACGTATAGGGAATTTAATTTGCTAGCACTATATTTAACCCTATAACTTTCCAAGATACCATAAAACCTGTACATGGGGGGGTACTGTTTTACTCGGGAGACTTCGCTGAACACAAATATTAGTGTTTCAAAACAGTAAAATGTATTACAACGATGATATCGCCAGTAAAAGTGACATTTTTTGCATTTTTCACGCACAAACAGCACTTACAGGGACGATATTATTGCTGCAATACTTTTTACTGTTTTGAAACACAAATATTTGTGTTCAGCGAAGTCTCCTGAGTACAACAGTACCCCTCATGTACAGGTTTTATGGTGTTTTCAAAAATTACAGCGTCAAATATAAGGCTTGTGTTTCATTTTTTGCACATTAAAATTCGCCAGATTGCTTACGTTGCCTTTATGACCCCATGGTAGCCCAAGAATGAAAATTACCCCTATGATGGCATACCATTTGCAATAGTAGACAACCCAAGGTATTGCAAATGGGGTATGTCCAGTCTTTTTTAGTAGCCACTTAGTCACAAACACTGGCCAAAATTGTTGTTTTTTGCATTTTTCACACACAAACAAATACTAACGCTAACTTTGGCCAGTGTTTGTGACCAAATGGCTACTAAAAAAGACTGGACATACCCCATTTGCAATACCTTGGGTCGTCTACTATTGCAAATGGTATGCCATTATGGGTGTAAATTTAATTCCTGGGCTACTATACAGTCTCAAAGGCAACATAACCAATCTGGCGAATTTCAATTTCAAATGTAACGTGCTATTGTTGACCCTGTAACTTCCCAAAACACCATAATACATGTACATAGGGGGTACTGTTTTACACGTGAGACTTTGCTGAATACAAATATGTGTATTTTATTGCAGTAAAAGCAAACAGTATTATGACATTGACAGTTAAAATGTCATGAAGAACAAAAAAAATCAAAAAAAATCTTATTTTCTCCCATTTCTTTCATATTAAATTATGTTTCATAGCTAAATATTTGATATTAAATGAAAGCCCTGTTTCCCCTGAATAAAATGATATATAATAAGGGGGGGTGCATTTAATATGAAAGAGGTGAATTACGGTTGGACAGACATATAGCGCAAATGCCAGGTTTTGTTTACATTTTGTTTCGTTCACAACGTGTACATTTGGCTCCGTCCTTAAGGGGTTAAAGGGACACTCTATGTTAGGAATGTAAACATGGATTCATAGCGTCAAAGGGACACTCTATGTTAGGAATGTAAACATGGATTCATAGCGTCAAAGGGACACTCTATTTTAGGAATGTAAACATGGATTCATAGCGTTAAAGGGACACTCTATGTTAGGAATGTAAACATGGATTCATAGCGTCAAAGGGACACTCTATTTTAGGAATGTAAACATGGATTCATAGCGTTAAAGGGACACTCTATGTTAGGAATGTAAACATGGATTCATAGCGTTAAAGGGACACTCTATTTTAGGAATGTAAACATGGATTCATAGCGTTAAAGGAACACACTATGGGAGGAATGTTAACATGGATTCATAACGTTAGAGTGCGTTCCTACATATTTAGATTTATAGCCCCCCCCCCCCCCCCATGAAGATGACTAACTTTCCTTACCTCCTTGCTGCTCTATCTACAGCAGTAGCTCCCCTAGCTAAGTTTAACATAACGATAATCTCAGACAATCTAATGACCTTCCACAGGGAAACATACGGAGGATAGTGTGTGCGGTATAATCGCTGTGCTGCGTCAATCAGTATCTCCTCACAGTGGTGCACCAGCTCAGCACATCTCTGTGGAGCGTTCAGCATCTTTATGCAGAGTGTGGAGACATGCAAAGATTGCAGGACCGCACCAGTGACTGTCTAAATGACTGACTGAGTGACAGCCGCTAGAGGTGACCTTAGGAAGCAATGTAAACACTGTGTTTTCTCAGACAATGTAGCGGAGATTGCAATGATAGGCTATGTGTACCAGAATCATACATTAAGCTATAGCAGTTCAGATGTTTAGTGTTCCTTTAACCAAAGTGAGAATTGAAAGAATGTAGAGTCAATGTAGAACTGCAAGTTACCCCCGTTCCTTATTCAATGTGTTATCGAAAAAAACAATATTTGTAAAATCCTTATTAAGACTGATCAAGTTTGTATTTCATTTATTTATTGATGTATAGTATAATGCTACACAATACGTCACAGTTCTTGCAGTCAGTTGATTGGAGAATACGTCACAGTTCTCGCAGTCAGTTGATTGGAGAATACGTCACAGTTCTCGCAGTCAGTTGATGGGAGAATATGTCACAGTTCTCGCAGTCAGTTGATAGGAGAATATGTCACAGTTCTCGCAGTCAGTTGATCGGAGAATATGTCACAGTTCTCGCAGTCAGTTGATCGGAGAATAAATCACAGTTCTTGCAGTCAGTTGATCGGAGAATACGTCACAGTTCTCGCAGTCAGCTGATCGGAGAATATGTCACAGTTCTCGCAGTCAGTTGATCGGAGAATAAATCACAGTTCTTGCAGTCAGTTGATCGGAGAATAAATCACAGTTCTTGCAGTCAGTTGATCGGAGAATAAATCACAGTTCTCGCAGTCAGTTGATTGGAGAAGGCTACTGAGATACACAAGCCATCTTCATCTCGCTCCTTTTCAGGGAATAGTAATAACCTTTCCATAGGCTCCACACCATGCCAGTGGCATACTCCGAAGTGCTACCATTTAGGTATTTACCATTCAGATTGGCTCTGTGACAGACGCTGTACCAAAACGCCCCATGGTAGACTACAGCACAGCTTTCTGGGTATGTGTCTCTATCACGGTCATAAGTGGAGAAATACATATTGTTTGCCCATTCTAGAGCGTTCCCTGTCATTAATAAACATGAATTTGGATTAGTGATAACAGTCATTTATTATAAGATTTAGTTGTTTAACCTGGTCCAAATCGGAATACGTAATACTATTATATTTATCCATCCATCCTACATTTAATTTGTTAAATTATCTAATACCATTTCTTAAAAAATGGTATTAGATAAAATCTAATGAGTATCCAGGAGTAGGTTATAGTGTATACCTTAAGGACCAAACTTCTGGAATAAAAGGGAATCATGACATGTCACACATGTCATGTGTCCTTAAGGGGTTAAGTGTTAAAACAGTGTTTGATATATGAAAGAAATATCTGTAAAAAGTTAAACATAAAACTGGATATATTGCTTATAAAAGTATCAATGCCTATTAGTCCAATTCCTTGTAGTCTCTATTTGATACTGTTAGCAAAGAAGGAGATAAAACCGATAAAGTCTGTGCAATGTTAGCTATTCAGTTAGCACCAGCTATTGAACCAGCTGGGGTTAAACTACTGAACAAGCTATGATAATATAGTACAATATCAGTGATTTTTCTTTAGAAGTTGGTGATATCAATATATGTACACTGCATGCAAATATACAAATACTTTGAGATCATATATGGTGATCACAAGTGTATGACTTAATCCTCCGTTCTACAAACTGCCCCCAGCAACAAACTTTCTTCAATTTACGCTTGGTATAGACCTGCAAATTGTGAGTGCAAATTTTAAATTCATTATTTCATTAAAATCTTTTACACAGTATACACTGTGGATTTCTACTCTATTTCTTTGTAGAAGGAAGGATTAAGTCATACATTTATGATCACCATATATTTACAGATAGTTCTTTCATATATCAAACACTGTTTTAACACTTAAAGGTATACACTATAACCTGGATACTCATTAGATTTTATCTAATATCATTTTTGTATTACTGCAATTTTTTTAATCTTAGTGGAATCCCTGTTATTTTCATTAGAGTGGTTCTTAAAGCCATATTATGAACTCTATATTTGAGATTTTCAATCTCCACTTTCAGTTCATTGCACTTTAGAGCTCTTGTTGGCCTACGGGAAACCCTTAAGGGCTCAGATGAATTGCTACTTTCTTGAAATATTCCAATTGTTTACGTTCTATAAAACTACCCAGGCTGGCACGAAATATGCATATATTCCGGGACTTCGTTTTTTCCTGCATTTAGCTTTAAGCAATTTTTAGGCTTTTTAATAAATTTATTAACCCTTTCGTGTTATTTTCTTTTCCACCAATAAAGACGTTATTATTACTATTATATTTTTCTATACATTTAGAGACCTGTCATTGTCATTTATGCCTAGGCATATTTCTACAGGGACAGAGTACTTACATGGAAAAAAGACAGCTGGGAGGAGAGCTCCAAATACAGAAGGGAGAGTGCTGGGAGGAGAACATAGCGAGTGCTCGAATGGAGACCAATAATAAAGACCATGCTTGGGGAAGGTAGGTGGCCATAATGAGAGGAAAGGTAGACTTTGGGGGCGAGGGGCTGTGTTAGAGGTATCCAAAGGAAGGAAGCATCCAGAAACCAGGATGAGGAGGTCTGTTAAAGAAAAGGTAATAATCGAAGGAAAGAACCTGTATTTAGAGGACCATTTGTATGGGAAAGGGATCTAAAATGAGAAGGAGTGGTTGTTGGGAAAGTTGAGTCCTTAGATGAAGGAGTTGTGATGCGTTTTACTACTGACCTACTCAGCTTTGAAATGATCCAAATCTGGTCAACCCAGGTATATGAGCCGAGGGCCTAGGAGGAATGTCAGGGGGCTTGTAGCAATTTGGTGAAGATGCCATTGTGTTTATGCCCCCCTAGTTGGTTCTGTTAGAGCTACTGTTTGGCAGGATTGTGTGTCCATATTGCGCAGACAGTGAGCTCCGGCCAAACCTTCTTATGGAGGTTAATTCTGGAAGTGGTTTGGTTTCTGTAGTACAGAGTTTCCAGCACAGAACCAATGTGACTAATATCTGGTAATAACCATTAGCCTCTGAGTTACCAACAATATTTAAATGACTGATTTTGCTTTTTCCATATTTTTAACTGCATGTTATGAACAAGTTAAAGTTGGCCAAAGTCTTCCAATCACTTACCTACAGGATTTGATGGATCCCCCTCTTTAAATCCATCAACGTTAAGCTTGTACTGCTGCTCCGGGGGATAGATTGCGAATTGGGAGAGAAAGAACGACTCATATGTCACAAAACGTGTATTTTTCTCAAAGTCCTCCAGCTGAACGCGAAGACGGTATGGCTTCCTCTGTGTGAGCTGATGAATGTTACGCAAACCTAAAAATGTTGGAGGAGATGGTTTTATTCCTCTTTCATCATAGTTTATCCAGTTTGTATTCAGAATAATTGGAGGAACTGTGTAAGAAACCAGCAATTTGTGCATAGTATAGTAAAATACAAATGGTGTATTACCCAGCCAATATTCGCCATCCGCACGACCAAATCCATTCTCATACTCGTCCCAGCCTCGGTAAAAGTCCACCAAACCATTAAATCGCTTCTGGAACACCTGATGGGTAATCGAAACAGAACAGATCAGCTCAATCCCTGCTTAGAAAAACAGAGATATTGTGTGTTCAGGTGCTTGAATTGAGTTTAAGTGGAAAAGATAGTGCTGCTACCACCAATGTGCAATCCTCTCACGACTTAGCACGAGTATAACGTATATGGTGTTAGACTGTGTGGTTAATAAATCAACCCCAGTCAATAGGTGGAGCGCTCAAAAGTGAGGTAACTCACCCCCCTCTTTTAGGCCGTGTAGATAACCTAGAGTTGGGGATGAGAGAGAATAATATCGTGTGATATGTTTAAATTAATAATGGAGTGGTAGAGAAAGATATGGATCCACTCACATGGTTCTGAGCCTTATCTGGATAGGCTCAGATCACTTTTGCAGGCGTGTTTGGGATAACACGAAACCTTACACTGGAGGGATGGTCACGCTGTTCCTTTAAGAGACAAAAAAAAACAAATTTGGTGCAGCATGTAAAGGTGTTGCAGTGTAGGTGACAGGGTACCCTGTCACATACACTGCATTATCTGTACATGCTGCACCAAATTTGGGTTTTTATCTCTTAAAGGAACAGCGCGACCATTCCTCCATCCACCAATAGGGTTTTGTGTTCCCTCATAGACACATACATCCATATACTCAGAGCCAGAGTTCAGGCTCTGTATCAGGTGAGCAGTTCACTGTACCCTGTCACCTACACTGCAACACCTTTACATGCTGCACCAAATTTGTTTTTTTTTGTCTCTTAAAGGAACAGCGTGACCATCCCTCCAGTGTAAGGTTTCGTGTTATCCCAAACACGCCTGCAAAAGTGATCTGAGCCTATCCAGATAAGGCTCAGAACCATGTGAGTGGATCCATATCTTTCTCTACCACTCCATTATTAATTTAAACATATCACACGATATTATTCTCTCTCATCCCCAACTCTAGGTTATCTACACGGCCTAAAAGAGGGGGGTGAGTTACCTCACTTTTGAGCGCTCCACCTATTGACTGGGGTTGATTTATTAACCACACAGTCTAACACCATATACATCAATCCCTGCTTAGTATAACTGGAGTTAATTAGCAGCAAGATGGTTTTGGCGGTTTCCATGGTGATTGCGTAATACAAAGCACCCAGAAATATTCTAGTTCTGCATTTATATGAGTTGTATAAAGTTATTAACATGGAGCAAGTGGTCAAATCACTATTTGCAGAAATGTTTCTTGGTCAAAAGGTGAAATATACCAACATTTGTATGAATTTAATCAGAAGCTATTACAATCTGATAGAAAAGGAGCCATTCGCCGCTATTGGATTTAAAGGGATTCTATAGTGCTCCCTGCCTCCCCCTCCCCGCCCCCTCGCTGTTCCCCACAGCATGAAAATGGTTAAAAAACCCTTTTTACACTCACTCGATTCCAGCGCCAATGTCACACGGCGCCGGGTCAGCACTCCGCCTCCTCCACTGTCATCTGACGGGGCGAGAGCATTAGACAGAACTACAATTGTAATCAAAATTATTCAACCCCCATTGAAAAAAATGTATAAATGTTCAGCAGATTGCAATGAACAAATCAAACAAAAGCAATTGAAAAAGCTCCACACAATGAACGTTTTAAGTGGTTTTCCTAAATTCAACTGAAAATGTAACTTATAATGACTTCTCCAGTCACAAAAATATTCACCCCCTGAATAGAATCCCTCACAACAGCACAAATATGAAGCCCATGGTGTGGTGGAATCTCGGTAAAAATAAATTTAGTAGGCCGAGATTACCACGTGGCATGTGTACGTGCATATGCTGACGTATCGATCAGTTGGTTGCACGAGGCAAGATACGATCAGTAGTGTACGGAGCATGTGCGAGAATACAGGATGTAGTATTCCCCTCCTCCATTGTGCTGGACAAGCCATGCGGTCAAGCAGGAAGTTAATTCTTATTTGTATTGATTGGTCAAGAGAATGTGCGGGTGGAGCTTAATATGGGAGGAGTTATGTGCCTATATAAGGAGCCTGCACTATTGTCCGGGGCTCAGAACTTGTGGTATTTTGGTGACGCTAGTCCCTCTGAGTCCCGATCGGTGATCCAATAAAGAATCTCTTCCTTCCTGAAGAAACCTGTGTCCATCTCTCTGTGCTTCGCTTCCGTCAGTTTCTCCGGTATCATTTGGTGCATTGGCCGGGAAGCTCATCGTTCAACGGTAGCTGAGAGGCAGAGGCGTGAGACGGTCTATCTTTGCCCACGTTCTCTACGGCTGCACCCCTGAACTTCTGCGTGGACCTCCCTTCGTCTCGGCGCCACTGGTCTGTTGTCCAGGAGATCATCGGCCTCTACGTGAGAAGTGCTGGGGTGTCCCCGTCGATGAGTGTGAACTCAGGTTCAGGAACGAGGAGGTAAGACAACTGCTGTTTTAGACGGCAGACCCACTAGGGGTATACCGATTGTGCGGTAGGCCCAAAGGGGTTTAAATCTGTGTATCTGCCCCCTCTGTCGGAGGGAAGGAGCGAAGGCGCACCGCTCGATCGAACGCTCTTTAGTCAGACCGTTTGATTTTGTTAGTCAGGCGGGGCTCTGGTGTAAATAGCCCTAGCCGGACACCGGTGTCTTGTCTAGACTAGCGTTCTAGGGTGTATATTTTGTTCGCTAGGTCGGAGGGACCGGGAGACTAAGCGGCGTCTGTGTAAATTCGGTTCGCTAGCTCTCAACCTATCTGGGCTAAGTGGGAAGGCGTGTAAATTTGGAACCCACTAGACTTTTGATAGTTATCGACTAAGAGGCGTCTGTGTAAATTCGGTCCTCTAGCTCGCTATATGTGGTGCTTGGGCAGTGTGGCTAACCAAAACGTATGTAGATTGTTTTTAGGTAGTCCATCAAGGTACTGGCCAATAGTTTAGTTGGGAATTGTAAATGTGATAAAGATTGTTTAGTAAAGTGTATATCTTGTTAGATAGCGCAAGCTCAGCCGTCTAGCGAGAGTGTTAATAGTGTGTTGCTGTATTATAGTGCACGGTACCATAACCCTGTATATTTACTGACACTGTATATAAGTACTAATCATTGTCGTCTATTGCATGTTTAACACCATAACCACTAATAATTGTATTGTGACCTTAACTTGTGCTTTGACCTATGCTAACCGTACTGTAACCGCTATTTGTAAAAGACGATGTTACTGGGGTGTGTTATAGACGGGTAATTCGTATATAGAGAATTATAGCGTGGGTGACTGTATAGTTACGCCAAAGGGCATAATATTGATTATTTAGTGACTGGTGTAACAGCTGTGTGTGTACGGGAATTCCCTGAGTGTTTATTGTGTTATTGTATACGTTTCACTTGGTAACTGTACCACGTGGTGCTGTTGCCAGAGGAAACGGGTGTGACTGTTGAATAGTACGCGTGCATAGTATTCGTTGTCGACGACGTTCCATTGTTAAGTATGGGTGCGTCGCAGTCAACGATTCCGGATCCCTTAGGTTGTATGGTGAAGAATTTTAAAAAGGGATTCAAAACTTGTGATTTTGGGGTTAAAATGTCTCCTGTACGTTTGGTCACTTTGTGTACTAGGGAGTGGCCTACTTTGGTTGCGGCATGGCCGCCACGTGGCAGTTTGGATCCAACTCTGGTACAGCGCTTACACGTGGCTGTATCGGGTAGGCCTGAACTTTACGGCCAGTTTCCTTATATTGATTGTTGGAGACAGGCCGTAAATGACTCGCCAAAATGGCTCCAGACATGCCACGAGGAGCAATGTCGCCTCATGGTAGCTAGGACTTGTTTGTCCACTAGGACTGGTGTTAGGCCCATTTTGGACACGCCCCCTGAGTCCGAGATCCCTTTGCCGCCCCCTTACTTTCCGTTAAGAGGAAGTGACGCAAATGCAGGAAGTCCTGCAACCCTCCCCTCATTACCCCCATCCACTTCCGCTTCCTCCTCCAGTACAGGATCCACCCCCCCTCGTACTAAATCTCCCCTTCCGGAATCAGAACCAACCCCCATTAAAACCGAATATCCTGATTTGGCGCCACTTCAGACTTCCGGTCAAGCTTCATCTAGCTCGGCTCGAAGTGTTTTATTTACAACCTTTTCCCAAAACCAAGCTCCCACATCCCCATACCCTATTTCTCCCCGACTGGAACCTATGACTGACGCCCCTCCACGTAGCCCCATACAGACCCGACAGCTGACCGGTGCCCAACAATTAAAACACTATCAGATGCCTCTTCGTCTGAATCCTGGGCCAGCCTATATCGATGCCGCAGGCCAAATGGCACATGCTGACCCAGTCTTTGTATATGTCCCATTCACGACAACCGATCTCTTAAATTGGAAGACCCACAATTCCTCGTATACTGAGAAACCACAAGCTATGACTGATCTGTTCACCTCAATAGTACAGACACATAACCCGACATGGGCTGATTGCCAGCAGTTATTAATGACTTTATTCAACAATGAGGAAAGGACAAGAATTAATCAAGCAGCCATTAAAGCACTAGAGGATAAAGCCCGTACTTTAAACCAAGCCAATCCATCAGCATGGGCCGCAACACATTATCCCAATACCGATCCCGATTGGAATGTAAATGGTGCTGATATGGTTCAACTCAGAGCCTATAGAGACGCTATAATTGCTGGCATGAAAGCCGGAGGAAAGAAAGCCATTAACATGTCGAAGACAGTTGAGGTGATTCAGAAAAGTGATGAAGCGCCCAGTGTCTTTTATGACCGATTATTGGAGGCATACCGCTTGTATACCCCCTTTAATCTGGAAGACGCAGACAATTCCCGAATGGTGAACTCCGCCTTTGTCAGCCAAGCTTATGGAGATATTAAGCGCAAGCTACAAAAGTTAGAAGGGTTTGCAGGTATGTCCATCACCCAACTAATGGAGGTAGCGAATAAGGTATACATGAATAGGGAAACAGAAAGTAAGAAAGAGGAAGAGCGCAAGATGCGTAGAAAGGCAGACATGCTAGCGGTAGCGATCGCAGGCGTAGATAGACGGGGCCCAGATAGAGGCGATAGTAGATGGAATGAGGAACCTCTAAGTAGAAATCAGTGCGCATACTGTAGGGAAGAAGGGCATTGGAGAAATGAGTGTCCTCGAAGAGAACAGTGTGAGAGAGACAGACCTAGGACAGGTTATGGAAACTTTAGAGGCAGAGCGAGAGGTAGAGGAGGCCCCGGAGGGAGTAATGGTAATAGAGGGAGCAATGGGAACAGAGGAAGTGTTAGGGAAGATAGGTATATCCCAGCAGCGCAAAGGTCCCGCGATAGAGAAGGCAGGGACTTTGTAGGATTGGCTGACACGGTCATGGAGGACTATTGATACCTACCGGGCTCCATCCCCCTTGGTCGAGCGGAGCCTATGGTCGATGTATCAATAGGGGGAAAAAGGAGTGCGTTCATGATCGACACTGGTGCTGAACATTCAGTGGTGACTAATCTAGTTGCTCCTCCATCTGGAAGGACTATTACTGTAATAGGAGCAACTGGAAGAAGTGCTGAAAAACCGGTTCTTAAAAGTCGACTCTGTACATTGGGAGGCCACGTAGTAAAACATCAATTCCTTTATATGCCTGAATGTCCAGTCCAATTGCTGGGACGTGATATGCTATCTAAGTTACAAGCGCAGATTACGTTCCTACCAAATGGAACAACATCCTTAAAGTTTAATGGACCTTCAGGTATCATGACATTATCCGTACCAAAGGAAGAAGAGTGGCGACTTTATACAGCGTTGACTAGCCAAAACCCTAGGAGTGATGAGACATTATTCAACATACCAGGAGTTTGGGCAGAGAACAACCCACCAGGACTGGCCCGCAATATTCCACCTATAAAAATTGAACTAAAACTTGGGGTTTATCCAGTGAGCCTAAGACAATACCACATCCCGCAGAAGGCTAAGAAGAACATCCAATCCTATCTGGATAAGTTCATACGGTATGGTATCCTAAAATTCTGTACTTCCCCCTGGAACACCCCATTGCTGCCTGTTCAAAAGCCCGGTACAGATGAGTATCGACCTGTGCAGGACTTGAGAGCAGTCAATGATGCGGTTGTTAGTATACATCCAGTTGTACCCAATCCATATAACCTGCTTGCTTTAATTCCGGGCGGGGCTACTTACTTTACAGTCTTAGACCTCAAAGATGCCTTCTTTTGCCTCCGAATTGCCGCAGAAAGTCAATGTATTTTCGCTTTCCAATGGGAGAACGCTGTAACGGGCTCAAAACGCCAAATGACTTGGACAAGACTGCCCCAAGGGTTTAAAAATTCACCTACCCTATTTGGTTCAGCCCTAAGTCAAGATCTACTGGATTTCGAGTCCATCCCAGGAGAGTGTGTATTGTTACAATATGTAGATGACTTGTTGATAGCAGCAGTTACAAAAGAAATCTGTCAGCAAGCAACGCACGATCTACTACACATTCTATGGAAGGCAGGATACAAGGTGTCTAGAAAGAAGGCTCAGTTGTGTTTGCCAACTGACAAATATCTGGGATTCCATATCTCTGAAGGTCAAAGAATTATGGGGCCAGAGAGAAAAGAAGCTGTGTGCCAAATACCGATACCCAAGAATAGAAGACAAGTGCGAGAATTCTTGGGGGCAGCAGGCTTCTGTAGGATATGGATTCCCAGCTACGCGATACTGGCAAAACCTCTGTATGCAGCTATCAAAGGTACAGAGCACGACCCCTTCTTATGGACCCAAGAACAGCAAACGGCATTTGAAGATGTGAAGAAGGCTTTGATGAGTGCCCCAGCATTAGGTCTACCTGATCACACACGACCATTCTACCTGTATGTACATGAGCAAAGAAGAATGGCTGTGGGAGTATTGACACAGTACTTGGGATCATGGCAAAGACCTGTTGCCTACATGTCTAAGCAATTGGATGCAGTGGCCAGCGGACTTCCACCTTGTCTAAGAGCCGTAGCTGCAGCCGCCCTGCTAGTAGCTGAAGCTGACAAACTCACTCTGGGTCAAGAACTTTATGTACAAGTCCCACATGCAGTACAGACGTTGTTGGATTACAAAGGAAATCATTGGTTTAGTAACAGCCGTATGACCAAGTATCAAGCAATGTTGTGTGAAAACCCAAGAGTGCATTTAGAGACTGTAAATACCTTAAATCCAGCTACCCTTTTGCCACAACCTACTGAAAGTCAACATGAATGTTTGGAAGTAATGGATGAAGTATTCTCAAGTAGACCAGATCTTCGTGATTTTCCCATCCAGAACCCCGATGTTCAATATTATACCGACGGCAGTAGTTATGTGAAAGAAGGGATCCGCTATGCAGGATATGCAGTAACAACAATAGACAAGGTGATAGAAGCTCGGCCACTGGCGAAGGGAACATCAGCACAAAAGGCAGAATTGATAGCACTGACACGAGCGTTACAATTGGCTGAAGGTTTAAGAGTGAACATCTACACGGACTCCAAGTATGCGTTTTTAACCACTCATGCCCACGGAGCTTTGTATAAAGAAAGAGGACTACTGAATTCAGAAGGCAAAGAAATCAAATACGCAGCTGAAATCCTACAACTATTGGAAGCAGTGTGGGAGCCGAAAGAAGTCGGTATCATACATTGTCGAGCGCATCTGAGAGGAGATGGTGATGTAACCAAGGGAAATCGGATGGCAGATAGTGCAGCCAAGCGTGCTGCTGAATCAGGAAGACAGGAGTATGTGGGGCATATAGCTGCTCTTATACCAACTCCACTGTCCCAATGGACTCCAGTTTATACAGCTCAAGAAGAGGAGTGGTTAAAGACTGAACCAGGAAAGTATTTGGAGAACAAGTGGTATCAGCTAGAAGATGGAAGAATAGTCATACCAGCATCACTAGCGGTAGAAATTGTCCAAAATTATCACAACGGGACACATTCTGGGAGAGACAGCACTGAAGAATCTCTCAGAAAACATTTCTACATACCAAGATTGTCCAACTTGACTCAGGCCATTGTACGAAGATGTGTAACGTGTGCTAAAAATAATGCAAGACAAGGACCAGTAAAGCCACCAGGAGTCCAGTTTATGGGGGGACTCCCCATGTCCGATTTACAAATTGACTTTACAGTGATGCCTAAATCGGGTGGACATCGTTACCTGCTGGTAATTGTGTGCACCTATTCAGGCTGGGTAGAAGCATGTCCTACTCGTACAGAGAAAGCAGGAGAAGTTGTGAGATTCCTGCTACGAGAAATAATACCCCGATATGGACTACCCTGTTCTATAGGATCGGACAATGGTCCAGCTTTTGTTCATCAGTGCCTACAACAACTGACTCATATGCTTGGTATAAAGTGGAGGCTTCATACAGCATATAGACCCCAGAGTTCTGGTAAGGTAGAGAGAATGAATAGAACTATTAAGAATCAGTTGGCTAAAATGTGTCAGGAAACCCAACTTAAGTGGAACGTTCTCTTACCTATAGCTTTATTGCGAATCCGCAGTACCCCTACCAGAAGGATGGGCCTCTCTCCTTTTGAAATCATGTATGGGCGACCACCTCCCGTACTTGGTAACTTAAGGGGGGACTTGAGTCAGTTGGGAGAAGGAATTACTCGGCAGCAGGTTGTAGAGTTGGGTAAGACTATGGAGGAGGTACAGAAATGGGTACAAGATAGATTACCTGTGAATATTTATCCCCCTGTTCATAGTTATCATCCAGGAGATCAAGTGTGGATTAAAGAGTGGAATAATGTACCGTTAGGGCCCAAGTGGAGAGGTCCTTATGTTGTTCTTTTGTCTACCCCTACAGCGATAAAAGTAGCCGAAGTGACTCCGTGGATACATCACTCCAGGGTTAAACCAGCAGCAGTCGATTCTTGGCAAGTTACAGCAGATCCAGAGAATCCCTGCAAGATCCGGTTAAAACGCACTACTCAGTCGGAGTAACGAGGAACTATTGTGGATTACAAATTTTATTGTTACAGGGATTTGGTGAAGTGAGTGTTTTTAGACGGCCATAATAAAGCCTGTCCGCTCACCGACATATAGTGTATAAGCCAGGGAAAGTCTCGAAGGGACTCCTGTGAAGACGAGCAGAACTCCATTCCCTGCAGCCCTTACATCCTGGAAGCGAAGGCATGTGGCAATGCCTTCGCACGGACGAAGACTGAGGATGACGGCGAAAGATGTGTTGATGATAGTGTTTATTTATGTGTATTTTTATATTCAGGAAGGTAGAGGTACCGAGACTCCTAGCTGTGAGGTATGCATTAAGACTACAAGAACAGGTAACCATATTTCCCAAACCCTAATTTGGCATTCACAATACGAGTGTAAAGGAGATGTATCGAGATGTAGATACCTAAATATAGACTATAGTGTGTGCCATTTAGGAGTAGGAGAACCTAAGTGCTTCAGTCCGGAGTATCAACCCCGTACAGTTTGGTTGACTCTCAGGAATGGAGATCCTCAGGGGACCCTAATTAATAAGACGGTGTTAGAATCCGTACATTCTTCGGGTGTTCTGCTATTTGATGCGTGTAAAGCGATATCGAGTGGTAGAAAGCCGTGGAATGTATGTGGGGATCTTAGATGGGAGAGGACGTATGGGTCTAATGATAAATATATTTGTCCCAGTAGTAAAAATAAATATGTGAGTCCTAGATGCCCGAATAAAGACTATAACTTTTGCCCATATTGGTCTTGTGTGGGGTGGGCGACTTGGGGACAGACAGTAGACAAAGACATGATAGTGACTAAGTTGCCTACCAGCCCATATTGTAAGTCTATGGAATGTAATCCCATCCATATACTTATAAATAACCCCGATAAGTTCTTAGACAAATATGGCAATTTATTTGGGTTTCAGATATATGGGACGGGTTTAGATCCTGGGACAGTATTGTTTATAGGGATAGAGACTGATACGGTATCCTCCCAAACTCATCAAGTATACCATTCCTTTTATGAAGAGATGAGCATAGATAATAAGATCCCCCATAATGCTAAAAACCTGTTCATTGACTTAGCTGAAAGTATTGCCGGTAGTCTTAATGTTACCAACTGCTATGTGTGTGGAGGTACTAACATGGGAGACCAATGGCCTTGGGAAGCAAAGGAGGTAATGTCCGGTTCTGAGGCAGTTGACCAATTAATATCTACACAAGCCGATTATCATATGAGTGTTAGAGGTAAATCTGAGTGGAGATTAAAGACCTCCATCATAGGTTATGTTTGCATAGCAAGGAAAGGAATAATGTATAATACTTCTGTAGGAGAATTAACTTGTCTAGGGCAAAAAGCTTATGATGATGATACAAAGAATACAACTTGGTGGTCGGCTTCAAATGTCTCAGAACCATCTAACCCGTTTGCTAGATACGCCAATTTAAAGGATGTGTGGTTTGATTTATCCATCACATCTACCTGGAGAGCCCCAGCAAATTTGTACTGGATCTGTGGTAAGAAAGCCTATTCGGAGTTGCCACAGGACTGGGAAGGGGCATGTGTGTTGGGTATGCTCAAACCATCCTTCTTCTTGTTACCGATTGAAACAGGTGAGACTTTAGGTGTTAAAGTGTATGATGTGAATCATAGGAAGAAAAGGGGACCCATAGAGATAGGCGCCTGGGAAGATGATGAATGGCCTCCCCAGCGTATCATAGATTATTATGGGCCAGCCACGTGGGCAGAGGATGGTACCTTTGGTTATAGAACCCCTATTTATATGCTCAACCGTATTATAAGATTACAGGCGGTGGTTGAGATTATTACTAACGAAACATCACAAGCGCTCAATCTTCTAGCGAAGCATAATACCAGAATGAGGACAGCAGTCTACCAAAATAGATTAGCCTTGGATTACCTTTTGGCAGTAGAGGGAGGTGTATGTGGGAAGTTTAACCTGAGCAATTGCTGTCTTCAAATAGATGACGAAGGGCAAGCAATAGCTGAGCTTACTAGCCATATGGTTAAACTAGCGCATGTGCCTACTCAAGTATGGAAAGGGTATAATCCAAGTAGTTGGTTTGGTAGCTGGTATGAGTGGTTTGGAGGGCTTAAGGCAGTGGTAGGTGGAGTCCTACTGATTTTAATGTTGTGTCTACTCCTGCCGTGTCTTATACCCTTAGTAGTTAGGTCTGTGCAAAGCCTGATAGAAAATATAGCAGAGAGGAAGGCTGCTGCACAGATAATGGCGATTTATAAGTATAAGGCTCTAGATCAGGGAGAACCAATGCAGGAAGATGAGTGTTAAAGATTCACATCATAAGTTAAGTCTGGTCTGGTTCAAGGTAACTTGCGGTGTATGCAAACCAAGGTTAAGTGATGCCTCAAGTAATTGTGAAATATCAAGAGGCATCAAAGGGGGGAATGTGGTGGAATCTCGGTAAAAATAAATTTAGTAGGCCGAGATTACCACGTGGCATGTGTGCGTGCATATGCTGACGTATCGATCAGTTGGTTGCACGAGGCAAGATACGATCAGTAGTGTACGGAGCATGTGCGAGAATACAGGATGTAGTATTCCCCTCCTCCATTGTGCTGGACAAGCCATGCGGTCAAGCAGGAAGTTAATTCTTATTTGTATTGATTGGTCAAGAGAATGTGCGGGTGGAGCTTAATATGGGAGGAGTTATGTGCCTATATAAGGAGCCTGCACTATTGTCCGGGGCTCAGAACTTGTGGTATTTTGGTGACGCTAGTCCCTCTGAGTCCCGATCGGTGATCCAATAAAGAATCTCTTCCTTCCTGAAGAAACCTGTGTCCATCTCTCTGTGCTTCGCTTCCGTCAGTTTCTCCGGTATCAATGGAACAGCGTAGTCAGGGGAGTGGGCCTTGACAGAGCCAGGGAGTAGGCAGGGGATTAATTAAGGGGGGGTGGATTTAATTTGAAAAAGGGGGTGGAGGAATAAGGGGTATATTAAGCAGCCATTTTAGAAAAGTGGCCATTTTAACAGAACCTTCACTTACCTGTTAATTGTCCCTCCCACCCTCCCTGTGGTTTAGGAGTTCCCGTTTGGTCACAGCGGCGGGATAGGGCTTGGGTAATTGGGATGTAGGAGGAGTATCAAGTGGTTAGGCTAAAGTTAGGCTGGATTAGACCGGAGTGTTAAGTGCTATGTAGGTTCGAGCTCATCGGTGGCTCCGAACCTGGTGGTGTAGGGGTGTCTCGGTACACCTCTACAGTTAAAAAACTTATGGATATGGGGCCTCTTTGGTAGGCCATGTGTTATGTATTATTTGTTATTTATGATGTTATATATTGTTATTGGTACGGGGTCATTTTGTTATCTTGTTTATTACAATAAATAAATAAAGCTGTGGACTTTTTATATTTCCAACAGAAATATGGTGTCTGTGGTTATTGGGGTAAAATGTACACATGCCGAATAACGACTGTGCGCATGTCATGCAAGAGAGGCGTTATCTCAGGCAGTTTGCTAGTTAAAAGTTGAATGAACAGTGGTACACTACATCAGAGGCGTACCTAAAGCATTTTGCACCCAGAGTGGACCCTATGTTTGGCACCCCCTCTCCCCCTCCCCCTACCTCAACTTTAAAACGTAAAAAAAAACCTGCAAAATATTTAAAATGTTTTGATTTTTTAAAATGTATTGCACAAATTGGAAAACTATTGTAAAACCTTGTTCTGACCCCTTCCATGAAGCTCCTGCTCACAAAAAAACATGCCTCTCACTCTAAAGCCCCTAACAACAGAATTACTTTTTTTACACAACAATTATAGCAACAGTCTCCATTCTTCACTCACATTGATGAAACTCTGGAAATCAAAATGCTGCACCCTGCTGCTGCACCGGAGACCGGTCTCAAAACAACGCTACAGCCACGGCGCCACCCGCTCCTAGAGTCAGAGAAATCCTTCCACTGCTGCTGGAACTCAGTGAAGGCAGATATGTGGTGCATGTTGACATCACGTTGGTGTGACGTTACGTGTCTCCACATTCCCCCCACTTGCTCCTCCAAACAGTGCTGCCTGGCCGCAGATCTTGCAGTATAATAATGGATGGATCATGGCACCGGCAGTCATGGCACCCCCTAGTGAGTGGCACTCTGGGAGGACCGCACCGCCACCCTTAGTACGCCACTGTATACATATACAGCCATATGCATACAGTCACACGTGCACAGTCGCAGGCAGACAGTCACACATGCACAGTCACAGGCAGACAATCACACACACACAGTTACAGGCAGCAACACACAATCACAGGCGGTCACACATACAGTCACAAGCAGTCGCACACACACTTACGGGCACACACACACACAGACAGACAGTTACAGGCAGTCACACACACAACCAGACAGTCATGCACACAGCTACAGGCAGACAGTCACACACAGTCACCGGCAGTCAATCACACACAGAGTTGCAGGCAGTCACACACATACAGTCACAGGCAGATAGCCACACACACACACACAGTTACTGGCAGTCAGTCACACACCCACACACAGGAAGACAAACACACACACACAGTCACAGGCAGTCACACACACACAGTTACAGGCAGACAGTCACACACACACACACACACACACACTTACAGGCAGACAGTAATAAACACACACGCACAGAGAGTTACAGGGAGTTAGTCACACAAACACACAGTCACAGGCAGATAGTCTCACACAGTCACAGTTACAGACAGACACACACACACACACACAGTTACAGGCAGGCAGACACACACACACTTATTGGCGGACAGTCACCCCCATACACACTCACAGGCAGTCACACACGCACTCACACAATTACAAATAGACAGTCACACATACACAGTTACAAGTAAGCTGCATCGGCGGTAGTTCTGCCACTGGGGGTATGTGTGGAGGAAGAATGAAGCATATGCTGAAAAGAGCACTCTGCCTACAGTTAAGCGTGGTGGTGGCTTGTGATGCTCAGGGGCTGCTTTGCATCTTCTGACACTGTGGAAGGCAAGATGGATTCATTAAATTATCAGGAAATCCTGGGAGAAAACATCATGACGCCTGTGAGGAAGCTGAAGCTTGAATGTCATTGGATCTTCCAACAAGACAATGATCGCAAGCCTACCTCAAATTCCACCAAGTCTTGGTTGCAGAAGAAGTCCTGGAATATTCTACAGTGGCCATCACAGTCATCTGACTTGAACCCCATAGGAAATTTCTGGTGGAATTCGAAGAAGGCAAGTGCAGCATGCAAAGCCAAGAATATTACTGAACTGGAGGCCATTGATCATGATTAATGGGCTAAGCTTCCTCAGGGAGGCTGCCAGAAGCTGCTGTCTGGCTATGCATCTCGTTTGCATTAGGTCATAACAGCAAAAGGGAGCTCTACTAAGTACTAAAGATGCTCGCCATGAAGGGGTTGAATCATTTGGAGACTGGAGAAGTCATTATAAGTTGCATTTTCAGTTGAATTTGGGGAAACCACTTGAAGTATTTGTTGCGTTATTTGAGCTATTTCAAATGCTTTTGTTTTGATTTGTTCATTGCAAACCGCTGAAAATCTGTAAATTTTCACAATAAACCTGATTTTCAATGGGAGTTGAATAGTTTTGGTTACAACTGTTTATGAGACAGGAACACTGCACCCAGACTACTTTAATAAGATGAAGTGTTCTGGGTGCCTAATGTATCCCTTTAACTTTCCGAACATCAATGCGAGATTTCTGTAAAAGTATAAAATCTCACAACTCACAAATCAAAACACAGAAGACAACTTGAACCCACATAATACAAACTGGAAGCAATGTTATAATATTTATATCTTCCTATAATGCCAATTGTCAGAGCTATTGTGTAGGAAGTAAATGTGTATATAGTGTGTGATAAAAATAATACAGTCATAAGAGCAAAAACACAATTTAGCTAATATGCCGTAAGGTGCTAAAAGAGCCGCATTCAGAACGTCTCATAGGAAAGCATTCTCAATGCTTTCCTTTGGACACTGGCGTCTTATCACTGTAAAATCACAGTGAGAAGCGCGGAAGCGCCTCTAGTGGCTGTCAATGAGACAGCCGCTAGAGGCTGGATTAACCCTATTATAAACATAGCAGTTTCTGTGAAACTGCTATGTTTATAGAAAAAAAGGGTTAACCCTTTCTGGACCAGGCACCCAGACCACTTCATTAAGCTGAAGTGGTCTGGGTGCCTATAGTGGTCCTTTAACTAAAAGTACGTGTTCAAACACACATATATTGCTATGAGGTATATAAATTAAGTCTAATTATATATAAAAATAGAAATATAGTGTGATATATCCTAAATTAGCAATCTATACATATATAGAAACTATATACATATAAAAATTTAATGAGCAAAGAGATCAATTAAGTTAGACAGCTTAAATATCCTTAGGTGAGCAAGGACACATTGGTTGTACAACCCAAGTCCACATAGAAAGAAGAATTGCTGACTAAAACATCTTGAAATTATATATTCCTAAAGAAAAGAAAACACTCATAAACGGAGAGACAGAGAGACACACAGATAGAGAGAAAGGAGAAAGGAGATAGACAAGAAGACAAGATCACCTGGGTAAATAACGAACTCTATCCAGCTATGTCTAATGAATGGTGTTTACAATAAGCAAACAATCCACATGTGTTTGTAAATGGTACTAAGAAGTAAAAAGCTAAGATTGTATTTTAAGATCCTGAAAAATTCTGTCTTTAAATTATAATAATCCATATGCTGATAAACTCATATGGTTCCTTATCATTTAACAAATAGTAACATTCTATTTGTTGATTGTCTTAATCAATAGTGTATGAAGAAAATGTTCCATGTACTAACCCGGTTGATTGTAATTGTCATGAACTGTACTATGCCATACCTTGTTCAATATTATTGAAAATTATTCACTAATTACCATGTATATTCACACTTATTGACAAAAATAAACATTATTTTTATAAAAAGTTGTGATATTAATGTATGAAATATTAAATTCTGACAATGTGCCCTAAATCTAAAAGTTAAATAGTGGGAACTCTTCGCCTTTAAATTCTTAGTTGGTAATTCGCACCAATAAAATATCAACCCCTGATATTTTAATAAAGATTATTAATTTTAATAATTTTTATAAAACTGTAATTTTTAATTAATGAAAATGAATTAATAATAATTAATCACCATAAATAACCTCACACAATAAAGTGTTAGATCTGGATGGACAGACACTCAGGTGAGTCAGAAAGACGTGTCCCCGCTCTCACTTACCGTCCATGGTCCTCCTGGAGTTGTCATGTCACAGTACACATGGACAGGCTGAGAATACTTCCCCCCAGGGACTATTAAATACACCCCATCTGAATGGAAACCCTGGGAGTACACATCACAGCAGTCATATGGATAGCAGCATTCAGCACAGGCTAGGACTGTCAGGAAAAGATAAACAGGAGATAAAATGCTAATTTATATTCATATAAATATGGCATCAGTAAAAATTAACCGGTATAGCAGCAGTAAAAATAAACTGGTATAGCAGCAGGAAAAATAAACCCACATGGCATCAGTAAAAATGCACCGGTATAGCAGCAGTAAAAATAAACTGGTATAGCATTACTAAAAAAAACAAAGTATGGGCTAAACTGCATTGTGTTTTACAGTCACAGGGGAGAAAAATGCTATATAATATAATGTTTTTTTTTATATTGTTAGAATAGGGGCCACCAGTCTTGAGAAGCAACAGGAATTACCATGCTACATAAAACAGTATATTATTGCTATTATTTACATATTATTAATTAACACAATTATTGCTAATATTTACACATTATTAATTAACACAATTATCGCTAATATTTACACATTATTAATTAACACAATTATTGCTAATATTTACACATTATTTAATTAACACAATTATTGATAATATTTACACATTATTTAATTAACACAATTATTGATAATATTTACACATTATTTAATTAACACAATTATTGATACTATTTACACATTATTTAATTAACACAATTATTGCTAATATTTACACATTTAATTAACACAATTATTGCTAATATTTACACATTATTTAAATAACACAGCAACATTATAAACATTACTTACCCAGGCTGTGTCTCTGTGGTCCCAGCAGTGCACACACCAGCCAGCAGCTTTGCCTGAAGTTGGAGGTTCCTCCCTGACAGGCTGCCACTGGAGTCCAGACATGTGCTGTGCGTCCTCATGCAGTCTGCAGCACATTCCGCCCGTGCCACACTGAAACCGGAAGGAGACCCCGGAGTGCCGATCACGCTGTTCCGCCTGTTCGTGTAACAGGTACACTGACTGGTGCATTCAGAAGCCGAATCCGAATGCACCGAAATGTTACCAGCGGTGTCAGCACTCCGACCGTCTCCTAGACTCCTCGGACTCCTCTCCTCCTAGTCCTAACCTGGGGGGGATTTCACCACACCTGTCCCCCCCGCATTATTTCCTGGGGGGGGGGGCTTCCTACGCCCATGGTGCTGTCCCTCGATACCAGTCAATGCAATGTATCTAAACCATCTAACCTGATGCAAGCTTGCTATAGGTTAAGACAGATGATTTTGTTAAGAGTGGATAATGTTTGTAAGACCACGCCTGTTTCCTCTCGAACATAAACTATTACAAAGGTCATTAACGGCTCAGAAGTCACTTTGAACCTGGCATTGTCTTGTCTCATTTATTGGGGGCTCCTCACCACCTGGTTTGGGGACGAGGAGAAATACAGAGACTTGCAAATTGATACAAAAGACCATGGCAAGGGAAAATGCCTGACAGAGAAAATTCCTCACTATCACCTAACAAGACTGGTACAATGGGTCTTGTTACCTCTGTCCACCTTCTGCTGTAGACTGATACCATTCTGCCAGTGTCCTGGCAGATCCTACTCCTAAACTATCACATCCAGTCCACACTGTGCCAGATCTCCCACCTGTGAGATTCAATGCCCTATCTGCTAGATGTCACACCTACTCTGCCAGATCACATGCAGGGATGTATTTGCCGCGAGGACGTATTTGGGCAGCAATTTCCAGGGGGCGGCGCAAAAAAACACCCCAAAAGCCCAGGCAAATACCTTGTTAGCCTGGCGGCTAACAAACAATCCAGGCAGGCGGGTGGCTAACTAAGAATCCATGCGGGCGGGCGGTGCTGGTGAGGTAGCATGGATTTGTGAGCTGTCTCTGCTCAGCTCCCTCGCGCGCGGCAGAGTGATGCCGGGAGCCGGACTATGACGTCATATTCCGGCTCCCGGCATCACTCTGCCGCACGGGAGGGAGCTGAGCAGAGACAACTCACTGATTAGTGCTCCCTCGCCTGCGCCACCTGCCCGCATGGATTCTTAGTTAGCCGCACGCCTGCCAGCCTTCCTTCCTGTCAGAAGGGACCCCAGGACCCCAAGTAAAAAAAATCCACCCAGCAGTTCCAAAGGTAGAGAGGCTGGGTGGATTTAAACAACAAAAAAAGTAATCGGTTAATGTTTGGGGAGGGGCGGAGACAGGGTGGGTGGGTTGTCAGTGTGTGTATGTCTGAGTGATTGTGTGTGTCTGGCTGTGTGTATGTCTGTCAGTGTGTTTGTCTAGCTGTCAGTGTGTGTATGTCTGTCAGTGTGTATGTGAGTGATTGTGTATGTATGTCTGTCAGTGTGTGTCTGTGAGTGAATGTGTGTGTGTGTGTGTGTGGGTCAGTGAGTGTGTATGTGTCCGTCAGTGAGTGCGTGCGTCTGTCAGTGTGTGTCCAAGTAATAGTGTGTATGTCATTGTTTGTCAGTGTATAGGAGAGTGTGTGTCTGTCAAGGAGTGTATGTGTCTGCCAGTGAGTGAGCATCTGTCAAAGTGCAGCCTTGACAGGAAGGGGTGGGGAATGTAAATTGGAGGGGTGCCCGAGCACCGTCCTGCCTAGGGCAACCCAAATCCTAAATACACCAGTATATAGGAGCCCAGACCACTTCAGCTCAGTCAAGTGGTCTGGGTGCAGTATCCCAATCTCTTTATCCGTGCAAGTGTAATTATTGCAGTTTCTCAGAAACCAAAAGTCACCTAACTGATGTGCATGAGTACATCAGGCGTCTGCTAAATCCCCTAAGAAGGTGACAAATCCCCTACCCTGCCACAGCAAGGAAAGCAGAGTTATTCAAACTCCTCCATACATCAACGGACAACACAGAGGCAGGGGAAGGCCCAGCTACACCAACTCAGGTGACACCCAGGCCATGCCAGCCTCACAAAAAAAAAGTTATGACAGGCTGGCAATCTCGAGTCGGTCACCACAGCCCTCACAAGGCTGGGCCTCACGCTACTGTACAACCAGCACCAACCGAAACTCGGTTACCTGTTAGCTTTCTCATACATCACCGTCAAGTTTTTCTCTAGCTTAACTGTATTAGCGTTATCTGAGGGGCCCACAGCCTACATGCCTCCTACTGTTAAATACCACAATGAGCTAACCTATCCAAAGGCTAGTCGGGCTGCAAATGTAACACTTCACATAAGTTGAGGGCCAAGACCAGGGATGGCAAACCAGCCTACAGCTACCAGCTCTGCTTCCCATGACTCCAACTGACGTGAATCATCGTGTGTTATGAATATTAGGATCACGGTCTCTTCACACCCTGCATTGAAGTGTCAATCCCCCAGTTGGTCTCGCAAGATACTCTATAGTGAATGCAAGAGGACAAATTTAGATAAGTAAAACTCAACTTTACCTGCATCCCCTCGGACACTGGACTCCCAGTAGTGATGTCACTGTTAGGGGTCTTTGTAAATTATGCAAAATCTCCAGAATGTGACAGTTTCGCTTTGACCCACCCAGTACTGGAATAATAAAAGCCTTCCTGCTGCCTTCCTCCGGATGAGCTTGGCTAACAGGAACCCAGCTATTTTAATCAGCAGGGCTGTGGTTCCATCTGTTAGTGGCCCACAGGGCAGTTGATCCCCTGCTCCTCTGCTTGTCTTGGACCTTATATGACCCATAAAACGTGGCATATGAATAGTGGAAGACTTAAGGCAATCAATATTTTACTCACTTTTCTGTTGATTTATTGGCACATTGCCAGCACCCACATTGAGAATATACAGCAATAAAACCAGGAGGTGCAGAATCAGGTCCTGTTAGGGGAAATAATCTGAATTATAAGAGTAAACAGCAATACAAATATTACATAATAATATAATAGCAATATACAAATATCATATAAACCAAGGATATAAACCTTAAAGCAATGCATATATTAAATAATAATCTGATAGAAATACATATTAACAGAATAATCTAATAGCAATAAATATAATAATCTAATGACAATAAATATATCATATAATAATCTAATGACTCATTAACTTCTCGTTCCCCTCTACAAATATAGTTCTATATATTTCTTAGGCGGAGTGGGCCGCGCATGCTAGAATGTCCAATCAAATGCTCCTTGATGAGAAGCATTTGATTGGACTGCGTGAGGGAAGCTGTGACAACACAAGGGGTGTGGAAACCAGCGAGGGCAGCTTTGACTGGTGCTGTATTTCAGATACTTTTTAAACATTTTTATTGGGCATATTTTCTTGTGATTGGGGGTCCAATACGGATTGAAATAACTACACACTTAAAAAAGTTTGGAGTAACCCTTTAAGCAAATTCCACAAATTCTGTTTCTAACCTTTTCTCAAATCATTTCACACTAACTTTAAATGAGAAATTTCCCACAAATTAGGTGCCTCATAAATGTTCTTGCCCCGGGCCGCTCAAATGTTAATGTGGTCCCGGAGCAGAAAACACTGTGACTATCCTTCAGATGCTTTTCCAGATAAACAATGCGTCATACCATATGCACACTTCCTCAATAATGTGTGTTTGAAATGTATAGTCTGCCCTCTGTTTGCCTGTGTACTATGCCAAGAAGGAAAACACTGGCACTTGGCAAACAAACCATGTGTTTTCAGAATTACCCATAATGCACCAAGCCGGCAGCACATGGGAGGGAGGCTGCAGGTGTTTGACCCCAGGATTCACTAACTTCTCTGTGCATGATATTTATTAAAATATATATAACTCAATTATATCCCCTCTGCTCAGGAGATAATTGAGTTAATTACTGTATCAACTCAATTATCACCAAACAGAAAAATCTAGAATTTCATACTTTTCTAAAAATACCCCCAAAACATGTCATACATTCATGTCATACCCCTGATAGCCCCAATCTGGTGGAGCAACATACTGAAAAATCACCCAGATTGGTTCAGGGGTTCGACAGTTTTATGGATGTTTTAGATTTACCGACCGCACACGAGGTGTAAGCCGAGAATAGTTCCATGGGTTTGGGCTGTGCGGTCGGTCTCTGTTCGGGAGTCTGAAATGCATGAAAATACATAGAAACCTGGTTTGTGCCTTAGTTCGTTCAACTCTTCTCGTCCATGTAATTCTTTTTACCGAATGCCGTTCTGTTCCCCTGAGTTTACACAAACTTACACGAAGATGGAAGTCTCTGAGGTGTTAGTGCCACTGAGTGTCCGATTTGGGTTCCAGACACTTGCTGACCAAACACCGCTGGTCTAAGTCATATGCTAAGATGGCTGCCGCCACATGTTCGTATGATGAACAGCGGCCACCCAGGGGAACCCCTAGTCAGTTTGTGTGTTGGCAATTGAGAGAGTGTGAACCAGGTTAGGGAGGTCAATTGGTGCCACTCTCCTCTCCTGGGTGTCCTGGTTGTTCGGTAGTTCGTTTGTTTTGTCGAACCATATGGTGGAAAATAGCTGAACAGGGGTTCTTACCGAACAACCAGACGAACGATATCAGATACTATTTTGTTACTTGTTTCTACAAGTAACCAACAGGTACAATATTAAGAAATAAAGCAACAAAAAGGGTGGGTGGACAGCCCTTAGTAAAAAAAAAAGGTACTGGGCAAAGCCCATTCCGCTACATTATCATTTTACAGTTTAACAAACTTTTATCTATTTAGGGTTAGTTTCCAATGTTGGAGGTAAGTTTTGCCGACAAGTTGCTAATAGCTAAAATGACTGTTGCTGGTATTAACAAGTCACTGCTGTTGGCAAACTATAAGATCTCAGCATGAGTGGCTTGTAATTCCCAGCTGATGGGGCTTTAATTCCTCCAACAGAGTTTGATGGGAGATGATAACTGTTTGTTACCGACTCATTTCCACAAAATTTTACCGGCTGCCGCTATCTCACCAAATCTAAAACCTGCCTCTGATTGGTGTAAATCATGTAAGAACATATACCTTGATTCAATATACAGCAACAATGAAACACTAAAGCCCAGACGTAAGCAATGTAAATCATTAGAAATAGATAATTTTCATCAAAGACAGGTCCAACTGGCAAGTCAGGTGTATCAAACACCAAACATCAAACACAATATATATGCATGGTGAGTATATATCGCACAAACGTACAAACCATAAGAATATTGTGTTAATATTAGGGATAAAGACATTAAAGGCACATAATTAAGAAAAGTAAACTGGTTATCAACAGTGATATAGAAAGGGTAGTAGATACCCGGAATAGCCTTCCAGTGGGAGCAGTAACAGTGATATAAGAGGGGTAGTAGATACCTGGAATAGCCTTCCAGTGGGAGCAGTAACAGTGATATAGAAAGGGTAGTAGATACCTGGAATAGCCTTCCAGTGGGAGCAGTAACAGCGATATAGAAAGGGTAGTAGATACCAGGAATAGCCTCCCAGTGGGAGCAGTGACAGTGATATAGAAAGGATAGTAGATACCTGGAATAGCCTTCCAGTTGAAGCAGTAACAGTGATATAGAAAGGGTAGTAGATACCAGGAATAGCCTTCCAGTGGGAGCAGTAACAGTGATATAGAAAGGGTAGTAGATACCTGGAATAGCCTTCCATTGGTCATATCAGTAACAGTGATATAGAAAGGGCAGTAGATACCAGGAATAGCCTTCCAGTGGGAGCAGTAACAGTGATATAGAAAGGGTAGTAGATACCTGGAATATCCTTCCAGTGGGGGCAGTAACAGTGATATAGAAAGGGTAGTAGATACCTGGAATAGCCTTCCAGTGGGAGCAGTAACAGTGATATAGAAAGGGTAGTAGATACCTGGAATAGCCTTCCAGTGGGAGCAGTAACAGTGATATAGAAAGGGTAGTAGATACCTGGAATAGCCTTCCAGTGGGAGCAGTAACAGTGATATAGAAAGGGGAGTAGATACCTGAAATAGCCTTCTAATGGGAGCAGTAACATTGACATAGAAAGGGTAGTAGATACCTGGAATAGCCTTCCAGTGGGAGCAGTAACAGTGATATAGAAAGGGTAGTAGATACCTGGAATAGCCTTCCAGTGGGAGCAGTAACAGTGATATAGAAAGGGGAGTAGATACCTGGAATAGCCATCCAGTGGGAGCAGTAATGGCAAACAATGATATAGAAAGGGTACTAGATACCTGAAATAGCCTTCCAGTGGGAGCAGTAACAGTGATATAGAAAGGGTAGTAGATACCTGGAATAGCCATCCAGTGGGAGCAGTAACAGTGATATAGAAAGGGTAGTAGATACCTGGAATAGCCATCCAGTGGGAGCAGTAATGGCAAACAGTGATATAGAAAGAGTAGTAGAAACCCGGAATAGCCTTCCAGTGGGAGCAGTGATATAGAAAGGGTAGTAGATACCCGGAATAGCCTTCCAGTGGGTGCAGTAACAGTGCCAGGAATAGCCTTCTAATGGGAGCAGTAACATTGACATATAAAGTGTAGTAGATACATGGAATAGCCATCCAGTGGGAGCAGTAATGGCAAACAATGATATAGAAAGGGTACTAGATACCTGAAATAGCCTTCCAGTGGGAGCAGTAACATTGATATAGAAAGGGTAGTAGATACCTGGAATAGCCATCCAGTGGGAGCAGTAACAGTGATATAGAAAGGGTAGTAGATACCTGGAATAGCCATCCAGTGGGAGCAGTAATGGCAAACAGTGATATAGAAAGAGTAGTAGATACCTGGAATAGCCTTCCAGTGGGAGCAGTGATATAGAAAGGGTAGTAGATACCCAGAATAGCCTTCCAGTGGGTGCAGTAACAGTGATATAGAAAGGGTAGTAGATACCTGGAATAGCCTTCCAGTGGGAGCAGTAAAGGTAACAGTGATATAGAAAGGGTAGTTGATACCTGGAATGGCCTTCAAGCGGAAGCAATAAAGGCTAACCGTGATAGAAAGGGTAGTAGATACCTGGAACCCAGAGTCCATCTTCATTGTTGCATTTATTTCAGTCAATGAATGAGAATATGCTTGTACAGTTATCAATGGTTACAAGGGATATTCGAGCAGTCTTAGCAATATTCTGATTAATTATAGATTCAGCTAGCTTATATACCTTTTTTACAGCAGAATTATAATTTCTTGGCACACGTATTATGGAACTTCACCATTGTGACCACCACCAATCCGGTTCATTTGTTAAATATGACAGTCTCCCGGAACCTTAACAATGTTCTTATTAATCTTGTCAAGATCTTGGACAGTCTCTTCGTCTCTTTGATTATATCTTAAGCATTAGACGTGTGCATTTAGATTAATCAATTTTCGGCCAAATTTCTAAATGCAGAGGCTTCCAAATTCCGAATTTGTCAGCATCCGAAATTACTGAAAACAAAAATGTTCAAAACAAATTGATTCAAAAATGTTTGGATCAATTTATTTTCATAAGAATAGCAAATAGAAACATATCTATTATGTAACAAAAAATGGCGAAATTAAGTCATTGGTCATTCAGCTGTTTACTAAATAGCTCCCTAATGACCCTTATTTGCTATCGTTACTTGGAAATGCCAGAAGTATAGAGCCACAGGCACATTGTATTATGGTTCAGAAGACAAAAAGATGAGGCCTTACTCATATATGCACAGCATGCAAAAATGATAAAGGCCTCACAGCCAAAACGTTGTACCTTTGTTTTGTCTTCTGAACCATAATAAAATATACTTTATTCTACACCCTGCACCGTGTAGCCTGTGGCTCTATACTTCTGCATTTATATTAGGGGGCTGGACGCAATGAAAATCGCAATTTGTGCGCGTGTGTGTCTGTGTATGTGTCTCTCAGTGTGTGTGTGTATGTATGTGTGTCAGAGTGTGTATGTGTGTCCCAGAGTGTGCGTGTCTCAGTCAGTGAGTGTGTGTGTCTGTGTATGTGTCCCTCAGTGTGTGTATGTGTCTCAGTGTGTGTGTGTGTGCGTCTCAGAGTGTGCGTGTCTCAGTCAGTGAGTGTGTGTGTCTCAGTCAGTGTGTCTGTCTGTCATTATGTGTCTCAGTCAGAGAGTGTGTACCAGTCAGAGTATGTCTGTCAGAGAGTGAGTGCCTGTCCGTGAATGTCCGTTTAGGTACCGGCCTCCTCTGATTGCATGAGAGAGGTGTTATTATCACCTTTTTTTCCCACGATGTGCCAGTTTCACAGCAGCTGGACCCGCCTTCATGGCTGAGATTATCAATGATAAGACAAGCTCACTGACACACACAAGCTCATTGCTACACACACATACTCACTACAGACTAGTTCACTGACACACACAAGCTCTCTACAGACAACCTCACTGGCACACACAAGCTCACTACAGAAAAGCTCACTGACACACACACAAGGTCACTACAGACAAGCTTACTAACACAAATGCTCACTATAGACAAGCTCACTGACACACACACACTGTCAGGTCCCCTGCACTTGTGCCACTCGCTGCAGACTCACTTATCCGCTCACCACGAGCAGTGGCTTCCAGTGCCTGATCGCTGCTCACAGCTGCCTCAATGACCACAGGTCCCGCCAGCTTTATTTCTAATGCTGCACGCTGACTCGGCACACAGTAATGATGTCAGGGATCAATGTGGAAGGTTCAAATACCTTCCATGTGTTATAATTAACTCTAATACTACGAAAACTAGCTAATCACAAGAACCTTAAGCATATTTTAACTTACCTCCTCCGTGCCTTGTTGCCCTATTGTGGTCTTCTGATAGCCCAATAGCGCATTTACTTTGTCTGATAGTTGGTTACTGAATTTTGGCTTGGTCTCTTGTTTACTCTGTCTTCTCTGATCCTTGACCTCGACTTGTTTTATCGTTGTTACGTATCTCTATACTACTTTGACTTTGGCTTGTTAACTGACCTTGCTCCTTTTGCATAGCCCGGCCACTCTAAGGACCGGTATTGCAATTGTTACTGTCATGATCTGTCCGTGTGACACATACTGACTATAGACAAGCTCACTGACACAGATTCTCACTATAGACAAGCTCACTAACACACATGCTCACCATAGAAAAGCTCACTGACACACATGTTCACTACAGATAAGCTCACTAACACACATGCTCACTATAGACAAGCTCACTGACAAACATGCTCACTACAGACAAATGCACTAACACACATGCTCACTAGAGACAACCTCACTTACTCACATGCTCACAACAGACAAGCTCACTAACACAGATGCTCACAATAGACAAGCTCACTGACACATATGCTCACTACAGAAAAGTTCATTGACCAACATGCTCGCTACAGACAAGCTCACGAACACACATGCTCACTATAGACAATCTCATTGACACACACACACAAGCTCACTCACTAGCAGGCACATACACATACAATATCGCACTGGAAGCCTACCTGGCACTGGAAGCTGTGGATTTAGGAGAACTGAGAGGACATTTTCAGGCCTCTTCCTGCAGCAAGCTCCTCTGCTAGAGAGTGGGGGGAGAGCTCGCATGTGAAGTAGTGAGCTTGCATATGAAACGTGGAGCTTCCATGTGGAGGTGAAGCCTGTGTGCCAGGAAAGCTGCTGCAGCTTGTAAAGGAAGACTCAGTGCTTTGATTTCAATTGGGGGAGGCACAAGAGGGGGCACTGCATGATGTAGGAGGGACCATGGCCCCCTCTGACCCCCCACTAGCGAGACCCCTGATAGTTTGCCCACTGTGTGCCTGGACATTGTGCCAAGAAGGAAAAAACTGTTTTAAGCGCTTCCAATTGTGCAACAAACTAGGAAAAAAATTCCCTCTTGACCCCAGAATGGCAGTCAGATTTATCCTTGGATCAAGAAGCTAATACCCTACAGTTTTTAATATTATATAATTTAATATTATGTTTCTACAAGTATGCATCTAGTTGTTTAAACATCTGTACAGATTCTGATAAAGCTACTTCTTCAGGTAGATAATTCAGGCAGTATAATGTTACCATATCCCCTCTGAGGCAACATTTTTTCCCAGTAGGACATTGCCCCATTGTTCCAGAGACGATCCCACTGCCACTCCTTTAAATCTACTATGTAATCCTCAGCCCTTGTTATTGTATGTCCCTGCCCTTCCTGGCACTTACAGAGCCCCAAATACACTGGTTGTAAATTTGTAGTGTGATTGGTTATTATCCCAAGTCCATACTGCTATTGGTTGGCTTGGGATATGTAGTGTACTTGGTTATAATCCCCATGCAGTGTAAGTGGTTACTATCCCAAGTCCATACTGCTATTAGTTGGCTTGGGATATGTTGTGTAATCGGTTACTATCCCAAGTCCATACTGCTATTGGTTTCCTTGGGATATGTAGTGTAATTGGTTACTATCCCAAGTCCATACTGCTATTAGTTGGCTTGGGATATGTTGTGTAATTGGTTACTATCCCAAGTCCATACTGCTATTGGTTTCCTTGGGATATGTAGTGTGATTGGTTACTATCCCAAGTCCATACTGCTATTAGTTGGCTTGGGATATGTTGTGTAATCGGTTACTATCCCAAGTCCATACTGCTATTGGTTTCCTTGGGATATGTAGTGTGATTGGTTACTATCCCAAGTCCATACTGCTATTAGTTGGCTTGGGATATGGAGTGTAATCGGTTACTATCCCAAGTCCATACTGCTATTGGTTGCCTTGGGATATGTAGTGTGATTGGTTACTATCCCAAGTCCATACTGCTATTGGTTGGCTTGAGATATGCAGTGTAATTGGTTACTATCCCAAGTCCATACTGCTATTGGTTGCCTTGGGATATGCAGTGTAATTGGTTACTATCCCAAGTCCATACTGCTATTGGTTGGCTTGAGATATGCAGTGTAATTGGTTACTATCCCAAGTCCATGCTGCTATTGGTTGGCTTGAGATATGCAGTGTAATTGGTTACTATCCCAAGTCCATGCTGCTATTGGTTGGCTTGAGATATGCAGTGTAATTGGTTACTATCCCAAGTCCATGCTGCTATTGGTTGGCTTGGGATATGCAGTGTAATTGTTACTATCCCAAGTCCATACTGTTATTGGTTGGCTTGGGATATGTAGTGTAATTGGTTACTATCCCAAGTCCATGCTGCTATTGGTCGGCTTGGGATATGTAGTGTAATTGGTTACTATCCCAAGTCCATGCTGCTATTGGTTGGCTTGAGATATGCAGTGTAATTGGTTACTATCCCAAGTCCATGCTGCTATTGGTTGGCTTGAGATATGCAGTGTAATTGGTTACTATCACACGTCCATACTGCTATTGGTTGGCTTGGGATATGTAGTGTAATTGGTTACTATCCCAAGTCCATGCTGCTATTGGTTGGCTTGAGATATGCAGTGTAATTGGTTACTATACCAAGTCCATGCTGCTATTGGTTGGCTTGAGATATGCAGTGTAATTGGTTACTATCCCAAGTCCATGCTGCTATTGGTTGGCTTGAGATATGCAGTGTAATTGGTTACTATCACACGTCCATACTGCTATTGGTTGGCTTGGGATATGTAGTGTAATTGGTTACTATCCCAAGTCCATACTGCTATTGGTTGGCTTGAGATATGCAGTGTAATTGGTTACTATCCCAAGTACATACCGCTATTGGTTGGCTTGGGATACGTAGTGTAATTGGTTACTATCCCAAGTCCATACTGCTATTGGTTGGCTTGGGATATGCAGTGTAATTGGTTACTATCCCAAGTCCATGCTGCTATTGGTTGGCTTGGGATATGCAGTGTAATTGGTTACTATCCCAAGTCCATACTGCTATTGGTTGGCTTGGGATATGCAGTGTAATTGGTTACTATCCCAAGTCCATGCTGCTATTGGTTGGCTTGAGATATGCAGTGTATTTGGTTACTATCCCAAGTACATACCGCTATTGGTTGGCTTGGGATATGTAGTGTAATTGGTTACTATCCCAAGTCCATACTGCTATTGGTTGGCTTGGGATATGCAGTGTAATTGGTTACTATCCCAAGTCCATACTGCTATTGGTTGGCTTGGGATATGCAGTGTAATTGGTTACTATCCCAAGTCCATGCTGCTATTGGTTGGCTTGGGATATGCAGTGTAATTGGTTACTATCCCAAGTCCATACTGCTATTGGTTGGCTTGAGATATGCAGTGTAATCGGTTACTATCCCAAGTCCATACTGCTATTGGTTGGCTTGGGATATGCAGTGTAATTGGTTACTATCCCAAGTCCATACTGCTATTGGTTGGCTTGGAATATGCAGTGTAATTGGTTACTATCCCAAGTCCATGCTGCTATTGGTTGGCTTGGGATATGCAGTGTAATTGGTTACTATCCCAAGTCCATACTGCTATTTGTTGGCTTGGGATATGCAGTGTAATTGGTTACTATCCCAAGTCCATACTGCTATTGGTTGGCTTGGGATATGTAGTGTAATTGGTTACTATCCCAAGTCCATACTGCTATTGGTTGGCTTGAGATATGCAGTGTAATCGGTTACTATCCCAAGTCCATGCTGCTATTGGTTGGCTTGGGATATGTAGTGTAATTGTTACTATCCCAAGTCCATGCTGCTATTGGCTGGCTCGGGATATGTAGTGTAATTGTTACTATCCCAAGTCCATACTGTTATTGGTTGGCTTGGGATATGTAGTGTAATTGGTTACTATCCCAAGTCCATACTGCTATTGGTTGGCTTGGGATATGCAGTGTAATTGGTTATTATCCCAAGTCCATACTGCTATTGGTTGGCTTGGGATATGTAGTGTAATTGGTTACTATCCCAAGTCCATGCTGCTATTGGTCGGCTTGGGATATGTAGTGTAATTGTTTACTATCCCAAGTCCATGCTGCTATTGGTTGGCTTGGGATATGCAGTGTAATTGGTTACTATCCCAAGTCCATACTGCTATTGGTTGGCTTGAGATATGCAGTGTAATCGGTTACTATCCCAAGTCCATACTGCTATTGGTTGGCTTGGGATATGCAGTGTAATTGGTTACTATCCCAAGTCCATACTGCTATTGGTTGGCTTGGAATATGCAGTGTAATTGGTTACTATCCCAAGTCCATACTGCTATTGGTTGGCTTGGGATATGCAGTGTAATTGGTTACTATCCCAAGTCCATGCTGCTATTGGTCGGCTTGGGATATGTAGTGTAATTGGTTACTATCCCAAGTCCATGCTGCTATTGGTTGGCTTGGGATATGCAGTGTAATTGGTTACTATCCCAAGTCCATACTGCTATTGGTTGGCTTGGGATATGTAGTGTAATTGGTTACTATCCCAAGTCCATGCTGCTATTGGTCGGCTTGGGATATGTAGTGTAATTGGTTACTATCCCAAGTCCATGCTGCTATTGGTTGGCTTGGGATATGCAGTGTAATTGGTTACTATCCCAAGTCCATACTGCTATTGGTTGGCTTGGGATATGCAGTGTAATTGGTTACTATCCCAAGTCCATACTGCTATTGGTTGGCTTGAGATATGCAGTGTAATCGGTTACTATCCCAAGTCCATACTGCTATTGGTTGGCTTGGGATATGCAGTGTAATTGGTTACTATCCCAAGTCCATACTGCTATTGGTTGGCTTGGAATATGCAGTGTAATTGGTTACTATCCCAAGTCCATACTGCTATTGGTTGGCTTGGGATATGCAGTGTAATTGGTTACTATCCCAAGTCCATCCTGCTATTGGTTGGCTTGGGATATGCAGTGTAATTGGTTACTATCCCAAGTCCATACTGCTATTGGTTGGCTTGGGATATGTAGTGTAATTGGTTACTATCCCAAGTCCATACTGCTATTGGTTGGCTTGGGATATGCAGTGTAATTGGTTACTATCCCAAGTCCATCCTGCTATTGGTTGGCTTGGGATATGCAGTGTAATTGGTTACTATCCCAAGTCCATACTGCTATTGGTTGGCTTGGAATATGCAGTGTAATTGGTTACTATCCCAAGTCCATGCTGCTATTGGTTGGCTTGGGATATGCAGTGTAATTGGTTACTATCCCAAGTCCATACTGCTATTGGTTGGCTTGGGATATGTAGTGTAATTGGTTACTATCCCAAGTCCATACTGCTATTGGTTGGCTTGAGATATGCAGTGTAATCGGTTACTATCCCAAGTCCATGCTGCTATTGGTTGGCTTGGGATATGTAGTGTAATTGTTACTATCCCAAGTCCATGCTGCTATTGGCTGGCTCGGGATATGTAGTGTAATTGTTACTATCCCAAGTCCATACTGTTATTGGTTGGCTTGGGATATGTAGTGTAATTGGTTACTATCCCAAGTCCATACTGCTATTGGTTGGCTTGGGATATGCAGTGTAATTGGTTATTATCCCAAGTCCATACTGCTATTAGTTGGCTTGGGATATGTAGTGTAATCGGTTACTATCCCAAGTCCATACTGCTATTGGTTGGCTTGGGATATGTAGTGTAATTGGTTACTATCCCAAGTCCATACTGCTATTGGTTGGCTTGGGATATGTAGTGTAATTGGTTACTATCCCAAGTCCATACTGCTATTGGTTGGCTTGGGATATGCAGTGTAATTGGTTACCATCCCAAGTCCATACTGCTATTGGTTGGCTTGGGATATGCAGTGTAATTGGTTACTATCCCAAGTCCATGCTGCTATTGGTTGGCTTGGAATATGCAGTGTAATTGGTTACTATCCCAAGTCCATACTGCTATTGGTTGGCTTGGGATATGTAGTGTAATTGGTTACTATCCCAAGTCCATGCTGCTATTGGTCGGCTTGGGATATGTAGTGTAATTGGTTACTATCCCAAGTCCATACTGCTATTGGTTGGCTTGGGATATGCAGTGTAATTGGTTACTATCCCAAGTCCATACTGCTATTGGTTGGCTTGGGATATGCAGTGTAATTGGTTACTATCCCAAGTCCATGCTGCTATTGGTTGGCTTGGGATATGCAGTGTAATCGGTTACTCTCCCAAGTAACCAAAGTGCTAATGCTGTGGGTCAGTATTCTAAGATTATAAATAAGTCAATTAACAACAATTGGTTAAATGCAGTGGTGTATCTTAGTTTTGTGCTGCCTTAGGCATGACTAAACCTGCCCCACCCCTTCCTGTCAAAAGGCCACACCTCTTCCTCTTTAAACCAAACCTTTTCCTACTACTTTTGAAGGGAAACGGAAGGGATTAAAACCCCTTTGGTCACTTACCTGAATCCAGCACCGATGTCCCTCGGCGCTAGTTCAAGCTCCTCCTCTGCGCTTGCATTAGGCTTCCACATAGGAAAGCATTGTATCAATTCTTTCCTATGGGGATTTAGCAGACGCCTGATGTACTCATGCACATCAGTTAGGTGACTTTTGGTTTCTGAGAAACTGCAATAATTACACTTGCACGGATAAAGAGATTGGGATACTGCACCCAGACCACTTGACTGAGCTGAAGTGGTCTGGGCTCCTATATACTGGTGTATTTAGGATTTGGGTTGCCCTAGGCAGGACGGTGCTCGGGCACCCCCCCAATTTACATTCCCCACCCCTTCCTGTCAAGGCTGCACTTTGACAGACGCTCACTCACTGACAGACGCATACACTCATTGACAGACACACACTCTCATATACACTGACAAACAATGACATACACACACACACTATTACTTGGACACACACTGACAGACGCGCACACACACTGACAGATGCACGCACTCACTGACCGACACACACACATTCACTCACAGACACACACATTCATTCACAGACACACACTGACATACATACATACACACACAATCACTAACATACACACTGACAGACACACACACACTGACAGCCAGACATACACTGACAACCAGACACACACAATCACTCAGACATACACACCCTCGCCCGTAAGAAGCACGTTGTTTTGCTGTCTCCCGTTGATAAAGATTGTCAGGTAATGTATCCGCCAAGTAATCTGCTCCTTGCCGGTTTGTTTAGTGCACAGTGAAGTGGTTTTACACTGTGTTAGGTCTGATAGTGCAGGAGCTCATCAAGCACGCGTGCGATCAGCTAGGCAGCTAGGCTCTGCCAATTTCTTGTAATACATATTAACCTCTCTCTGTAACCTTAATTTTTTCCCAAGGTTTACAACATGCTAATTTTCTCAAAGCTTAGTTTTATAATTGTTTATGATTTTATGCTATAATTGTTGTAATTTTCCCAATGACAAGGGCAAGATACTATAACTTAAAATAAGTTTATCTTTAGTAATTCAATACCACTTTTCCCATTGAACTTGAAGGGAAAATACTTATTTGCTAGGAATTCTGATCCTAACTTCCAACAACCTAAGGCACCACACCAGACCCCAGGAAGCCTCCCTCCAGCAAAAGGTAGGAAACTGGAGGGCGGGTTTCCAAATGTAAATTTAGTATGTCTGTCTGTGTGTGTGTCAGTATGTCTGTCTGTGTGTTTCTGTGTATGTGTCAGTTTGTCAGTGTGTGTCAATGTGGGTGTCAGTATGTATGTCAATTTGTGTCACTATGTCTGTCAGTCTGTGTATCACAATGTGTATCAGTATGTCTGTCTGTGTATCACTATGTCTGTTAGTGTGTGTTTCAGTATATCTGTCAGTATGTCTGTCAGTGTATGTGTGTGTGTCAGCATGTCTGTCAGTGTGTGTATCTGTGTGTAATTATGTCTGACAGTATATCTGCATGTGTGTAAGTGTCAGAGTATCTGCATGTGTGCCAGTGTTTGTATCTGTGTCTGTGTATCTGCGTGCGTTAGATTGTGAATCTATGTGTATGTGAATCGGTATGTCTGTACTGCATGTGTGTCAGTGTGTATATCTGTGTATTTGCATGTGTTTCAGTGTGCGCGTATCACAGTGTGCATGTGTATCAGTATGTGTGTGTGTAACAGTGTATGCATCATTCAAATGCCAACACTAAACACAAATATACTCCTCCATTCAAACTTCAACACTACATACAAACACACTCTTGCATTCAAATGCCAACATTACATACAAACATACCTCTGTGTGCATATATATATATATATATTTGTGTGAGGGGCAAATAGCCGTATATGGAGTAAGGATCCAGCATAAGCGTAGGATAGTACAAAGGGAGCAAGTCGGTTGTGGTGTGCCGAGACCGACGATACGGTAGGCCTGTAAATAAAGAGGGCCCACCTAGGAGTAAGAAAGTAAAGTAAATGGAAAGAAAAGAGAAAGTGTTGAAATGAGGAGTGGGTGGGAGGGTCATTCTGATGCTGACCTCAAGCGATATGAGTCAGGGAAGGTGTGTCCCTTATATAGGGGAGTGAATTAATTTAAGCCCCTCCCACAAATACAGGCCAAACGGCCTTAATACTTGTGTAAGGGGCAAATAGCCGTATATGGAGTAAGGATCCAGCATAAGCATAGGATAGTATAAAGGGAGCAAGTCGGTTGTGGTGTGCCGAGACCGACGATACGGTAGGCCTGTAAATAAAGAGGGCAAAAATGAATAATCAAAGATTTAATACAGTCATCAAATATATACAAATTAACTTTTCCTTAAAGGACCACTCTAGTGCCAGGAAAACATTCTCGTTTTCCTGGCACTAGAGTACCCTGAGGGTGCCCCCACCCTCAGGGACCCCCTCCCGCCGGGCTCTGGAGAGAGGAAGGGGTTAAACTTACCTCTTTTTCCAGCGCCGGGCGGGGAGCTTTCCTCCTCCTCTCCATCTTGATCGCGACGTCATCGGCTGAATGCGCATGCGCGGCAGGAGCAGCGCTCGCATTCAGCCGGTCGCATAGGAAAGCATTTACAATGCTTTCCTATGGACGCTTGCGTGCTCTCACTGTGATTTTCACAGTGAGAAGCACGCAAGCGCCTCTAGCGGCTGTCAATGAGACAGCCACTAGAGGATTTGGATGCTGGATTAACCCTCATTATAAACATAGCAGTTTCTCTGAAACTGCTATGTTTATAAAAAAAAGGGTTAATCCTAGAGGTACCTGGCACCCAGACCACTTCATTAAGCTGAAGTCGTCTGGGTGCCTAGAGTGGTCCTTTAAAAGCATTACAGTATTTAATTCCTGGAAGGATTTTGAAGGTAGGAATCTAGGACCGCAAGTGGACACCATTTGTTGTGGGTAGGATAGTATGTTATCTCTACTGTTGGTCCGTGTTGACTCATTTCGGAATGTGGTAGAGCCAGTAGGTAATGATATATGTGTTTACGTACGTGGGATCGTTGAAGACAATGATCTGTCTGAGTGGTGGTGATGGTAGTGGATTCTCTGGCCTGAGAAAGGCATAGAAGGCACTGTGCATGGCTGGTAATGGCCGACTTGGTAGCATGATTGAATGGTTGTAGATCTAATAGGTCCGATAAGGATGGAAAAGTTGGATGGCTATTGGTAATCTCTGAGAGGAATGTGGGGGAATGGATTCCTGAAAACCTCTGAGTATATTCTTGATTGGTATGATAGCATGAAGTTATGGTAGTTTTGGCCATAGGTTATCCTGTTGTTGAATCCCTGTAAAATATATAATTAATGGTGTGTGAGATAGTTTAAGGTGGCAAAAAGAAGCAAAACCTAGGAGAAGTGTTATGACACAGATTGAGCTATGTCGTGTTCCAATGAGATTCTTTAAGCCAGGTGAAAAGCTGTGTTATGTGTTCTACAAGAATGGGACGAAAGTGCTAGGTGGGATAGTGCATGCTATGCTGCATAAGTATGTATAATCCATGATTTTGTCTCTGGAACAAAAGAGTGGCCGTGACTGTATGGGCGGCTGTAGGAAGCGTATGATGAACATGCCTGGAATATAAATGAGACAACTGTCGACAGGGATGTATAACCCCGCCTGGTACATGAAAGTAAAAGAAATGTGATAAGTGGCCAACCAAGTGACTTCCCCAGAAATATGGATGATGCCTAATACCTTATGGATGATGAGTGGCATTTGTTGATGATATGACATGTGCTTAGTTGTCTGAGTAACAACGGATGTCTTTGTTTAAGGGAATATTTCCTTGTGACAATACCAATGTGTTTGTGTTTGGTGCTATGCTGTAAATGGTGGAGATTGGAAAACCCAAGTAAAGACCCCTCTGCAAATCTTGGCTATGAGTGTGTTTACTGCCAATGGTTCTGTTGTGCTGACTGTAAGTGAGGGCTAGCTATATTCCTTGAAGGTGTATTTATGATACCTGTATGGGATCCCTTTGAAGCTCCAGAGCTTTAGTAAATCTACTACAAGTCTGGAAGGGTGATGAGTCAGTAGTGTTGAAAATGCATTGGTGTGTACAGATGGTGAGTATGTTGTTTGTAAGTTGTATTGGGACACATGGTTTGTCATGTGCCCTGAACCATTTGAACATATATGCAATAGTCTATATGCAAGGCAACTACTCATATCAATTGTCTCTGGTAGTTCAGAGGTGCTGGTACCTGGAGCCTGAGAGTGCTCGTCCATTTGTTTGGGACAAAATCCCTTCTGTATGGGTACCTGCACAAATAAACATCTCTACATATTCCAAATGCCAACCCAGCCAAGGGATGGTCGGTTCCCGATTTACCTGGAATCCCTGGATCTGACCATCACAGATACATCATCACACATATATATGCCTTGTTTCCCCAATGTGCTGGTATCATACGTGCAGGGTTAACGTCTTGTGTGTCATAAGAATTGATTGTACCAGGTAACCGAGTTTCGGTTGGTGCTGGTTGTACAGTAGCGTGAGGCCCAGCCTTGTGAGGGCTGTGGTGACCGACTCGAGATTGCCAGCCTGTCATAACTTTTTTTTTTTGTGAGGCTGGCATGGCCTGGGTGTCACCTGAGTTGGTGTAGCTGGGCCTTCCCCTGCCTCTGTGTTGTCCGTTGATGTATGGAGGAGTTTGAATAACTCTGCTTTCCTTGCTGTGGCAGGGTAGGGGATTTGTCACCTTCTTAGGTCGGTGGTAATGTGTGGGATCGTCCAGCATCTGATTGCTGCTGGACTAGTAACATCTCCTCTGCTTGAAGGTGTATCAATTCTAGCCGGGGTGCTAGGAAGAGGTGATTCTTCACCGTCTTGTTGAGAAATACTTAAATGACAATAAAGATTGCAATTATTATTTGTACCCAGGGGTCTTGTACTGGCTTGCTAGCTAAGCCGTAAGGCGAAACGATTAGGCTTGGTGTTTTTTTGGTGACTGGTGAGGCCCTGCTAGTTGCCAAGTGGCTTGAGAGGCTCTATCTATGCTTGGCGTGAGGGGATTTTGTGTGGCCACCAAACGTTGTGGCATGATGTTGGCCTCTCGGTGACCGTAACCAGAAAATAGGAAGGGGAGTGACAGGTGAGGCCCTCTCTATGATACAATGCGAGGCGGCTAGCTCACGAGTGGCCCGAGGGGTGTATGCCTCCGAGTGTGAGGCGGGGTGTTGGCCTCGCGGGACCACTAACCGAAGCATAAAACCGTAAGGCATAAGGAAATATGGCATAGACCAAGCTTATCTTAATACGTACAGTATATGTGAAAAGTAAAGTGCCGTGATGTGTAAATATTAAACATCGTAGCCATACTGGTTAAATATGTATCTATCTTAAGCCATTAAGTGCCGTATGTACAAGTGAAAAAGTGGTCTGTCCCCACCTTGTATGTTGTATATCCCCTTGCTAGGGGAAAGTCTGTTGTGTGAGCAGCGTGCTGTGAAAAATGTATGTGAACTATATTACCAGTTGCGTATATACAGATGCGTCTGCTACTGTGTAATAATATATGTATTTATACCAGATGTTGATATACTACTTGCTATGTGAATTGTATGTCTTATTGAATGGTAGGGGTCAGTGAACATGGTGTTGCAAAATGCAAGTGCACTGGAGATCTGCCAAGTGCCCTATAGGTGGCAGTGTAGTTGGAAACTGATTGGTATGTGAAATGTTGTTTGTCTGTTGACCTATAGGTGTCAGTGTTTTGGGGTTTGTAAAACCCCATGAAAATTGTCAAAGTACTTGACAGACCTGTAGGTGGCAGTGTTGATAGAACCACTGTTGGTCTTGATGTGAAATGTAATTTATTGTGAATTAAACCTGAAGTTGAGCCCGTGCTGGAGTTTAATTTATGGTTATGTTTAAAACAATCTCATGTGTAATTTATATTGGCTGGTAAATTGTATATGACATGTGAAGACAGTTTTGCTGTTGACCAGTAGGGGTCAGAAATGCTGATTGTATGGTAAAAATACCCTTCAATCCAAGCCCGTTTGACAATATACAATATGTGAACATAATAGCTTAATAACATTCATTGTAACAAACCAAAGTTCTGTAAGTGGGTTGTAAACGCACGAAACGTGTGTGTAATACAATAGTAAATGCATGAACTAGTTCCTGTTTGGTAGAAAATTGCACGAACAGTGAGCCTGGTATGTCAGGGAAACAAAACAAAACGAGCAGTGAGATTTTAAATGCACGCACAGAATTGCCTAGTATGTTTAGGCAATTGAAACAGAATGTGTTCCCGTTCGGGAGTATGCTAATGCTCGAAATGAGCCAGTGACAGATATAAACAAGTGAGTTTAAACGAATGATATGCATGAACATGCAATGGTTTTAGAACAGATTTAGACAAAATGCAGCCGTAAAGTGAGGACCTGACCCGTGCATGGTGCTGTGGGACTGATGCCTGGCGTAACGGGGAGGTCGACTTACGGTTTGTGAGTCACTTGGACACCATCCATGGCGATGGATTGAAGAAAGAAGGTGGTAGGCCGGAAAAGCCATTGGCTGGATTCCTGACACAGCTCAGCTTACAAAACCTCAAGGAGTAATCAGGTAAAATGGCGTCTGGATGACCCGGAAGTGGAAATCATTCTGATGCTGACCTCAAGCGATATGAGTCAGGTAAGAGGTGTCCCTTATATAGGGGAGTGAATTAATTTAAGCCCCTCCCACAAATACAGGCCAAACGGCCTTAATACATATATATATATACACCTCTGCATTCAAAACCCAACAATACACATAAATGCATGCTTGCATTCAAACGTCAACACCACATACAAAACACCCCTACATTCACACAAACATACTCCATACAAAAACATGCTTACATTCAAACACACGTAATAGATTCGAAAGAGGATACACACCAGAAACCAAAAGATAATCTCTATCTTGGTTTCATAAACCAACACTTGGTTTAAACACCAGCGGCTCAAGGAAGCAAGGTGAATGGTTAGAGTTAGGACCCACCTAGGGGGGTCTGCCTTGATGTGGCAGGCGGGCTCAATCCTCTCATGGCCATTGGAGGTAACTAAAAAACCTTCATTTGTTTAAAAATACAGAGGGATTAAGGAGAGAGCGCAGGTAACTTGTTTTTCTTTGTTTTTTACTATATATTGGGGCTGATGTGTACTGTAGTCATTGCAGCCACCCAGTAATGATGGCAGGGAGCGCAGGACTTATCTTTCTGCCTTTGTATCCATTTTTTGTATTACTCAGCCTTGTTACAATGCAGCCGCCCATCCCATGTGTTCCCTATTAAGGGTTAATAATGTATAGGGGTGTATATAAAAAAATACCCTTTCTGTCTCATTAGAGATTTTTGCCAGAGGCTCAAGGAAGCAAGGTGAATGGTTAGAGTTAGGACCCACCTAGGGGGTCTGCCTTGACGTTGGCAGGTGGGCTCATCCTCTCATGGCCATTGGAGGTAACGAAAAAACCTCCATTTGTTTAAAAATACATAGGGAGAAAGGAGAGAGCGCAGGTAACTTGTTTTTCTATGGTGTTCATTCTGCCCATCCACTAAATATTCTCTTGTCTCCACTGATTTGTGCATTAGGTTGTATGAAAATATGGAGAAACTGTATCTCCATTGTTCTATCTACATCTTTGACAATTTTAATAGCCAAATAGTCAAAACACGTTTTTTCCCCCAAAACCTTTAATACCATCATAATAGATTTAGACATGTTTAATTTAAAATTTGGAACTTGACCAAACTCATTGATTTCTTTCATAAAAGCTTCCAGGGAATTTAAAGGTTCTATTATAGTCACAAGAATATCATCAACATATAAGTTAATGATAGCTTCTTTGGAATTTACTAGTAGTCCCTTTATCTCCGAGCAACCTCTGATATTAGCCGCTAATGGTTCGATGGTTAAAATAAAAAGTAGGGGAGAAAGGGGACACCCCTGTCGTGTGCCATTAGAAAGTTTGAACCAATCCGAAGTAATATTAGGTCCAATAGTGCGAGCAGAAGGAGTTTTATATAGTGAAAAATAGCTCTCAGAAAAAAACCTGTTATACCATATTTCTCCAGAGAAGCCTTCATAAAATTCCACCCGACCCTTCTCGGCATCCAGTGACAGTCAGGAGAGGAAGGCGTCTCTTTTTAGGGAAATCAAAACTGTCCACAACCCTTCGGATGTTTGTTGCAGAGTTTATGCCCAGAACAAAACCTACCTGGTCCCAATGAATTAGGTATTCTATCAGAGGTTTCTCAAGGAAGTAAGGTAAAGGGTCAGAGTCGGACCCGTCTAGGGAGGTCTGCCTTGACGTTGACAGGCGGGCATTCGCTCCAGTGGCCATTGGAGCAACTAAATGACCTCCATTTGTTTAAATATACATAGGGATTAAGGAGAGAGCGCAGGTAACTTTTTTTCTTTGGTTTTTACTATATATTGGGGCTGATGTGTACTGTAGTCATTGCTGCCACCCAGGAGTGATGGGAGTGAGCGCAGGACTTTTCTTTTTGTATTTGTATCAGAGGTTTATGTCTGTTAGATAATATTGAGGCAAAAATCTTAACATCAACATTTATTAATGATATTGGTAGATAGTTTACCACCTCTAAGGGATTTTTCCATGGTTTTAGAATTGGTATAATGTTGGCTCTGGTCATTTCAACTGGAAATTCTCCTGTTTGAATAACGCTAGTAAAAGTTTAAACCATAGCTCCAATGACTTTATGATTGTATAATTTATAGAATTGGTTGATAAATCCATCGGGAAAAGGAGTCTTGTATTTTTCTAGCTGGGTAATTACAGCCTGTATCTCCTCGGTAAAAATATATCTATTTAAAGAATCTTTTTGATTTTCAGACAAAAAATGGAGAGGAGATCTCTTTAAATATGCATTTATTAGATCTTTATTTGTGTGAGGGATCAGATTATATAACTTAGAATAATAAGAATTAAAGCATTTCCCTATATCTCTGGGATTTATATACGTATTCGTTTCATCAATTAGTTGAAATACTCGGTTACTTGTTTGTTTCTTTCTTAATTTATTGGTTAACACTTTATCTGCTATGTTTCCCTTATATAATAATAATTTAGCTTACATTTTTCTAAAAATGTGTATCTTTCGATCTAGCAAACACTGTTTGTATTTATTTTGGACTTGAGTTATTTCAGTCAGAATTTCTTTTGTAATAAGCTCCTCTTAGACAGGGTATAAAGCGTACGGTATAAAGTTGATAATTTTTTTCCTTATTTTATATTTTTTTAAAAATCTAATCTGTAGCTTAATAAAATGTCCCCGTATAACGACCTTGAAGGCACACCAATTATTGATTGGCAAAGTATCCTGAAGATTATTGTTTAAAAATAAAAATTCTATTTTCTGTTTCCGATATTCATAATTGCTTTCATATCTCAAAAGAAAATCATTAAGCTTCCAAGTGGATCTATTTAGTTTTGGGTACCTATTTTCGTATTTCCATATTTAATATACTATGATCTGACCACACATTGTCTATTATCTCTATTCCTTCAACTTCCTCTATACGAAGTGAGTTTCCCCAGATCATATCAATCCGTGAGTAAGAAATATGAGTTTTGGAAAGATGGGTATATTCCGTGTCAAAGGGTGGATTAATCTCCATACGTCAAACAAGTTGTATTGATTTAGAATGTTGTATAAAGATTTAGCTTGTTTGATAACTAATTTATTTACTTTAATACCTTCAGGCCTTTTTTTGTCTAGAGTTGGATCTAAAATAGAATTAAAATCTCTGGCAATTATACAAATACCCTCTGTAACTTTCTCCATTTTCTCCAGAATCATTGTTAATGTTCCAGTCAGAGTAATATTTGGGAGATAAACACCCACCAGGGTATATTTGATGTAATTGATTAGACATACAATAATCAGATAGCGGCCCTCTAAATCCAAGTATTGATAACGTACGTCTACTTGCAGTCTATCTGTGTGGCGAAACCGACCTCGCCACGTGTCCTTGGAGGGGGCTGCTTGCCCGCCTCTTGCCTTTAGACTATGGCCCCTGTTCTTTTACCCTGGTTTGTGCCTTTCTGCTGACTGTTAAAGCCATGCTACCCCAGATAGCTATGCCATGGAGCCCAGCCGTATACTGAAAGGCTGTATGAAAGACTTCAGCTCCATGGCAATTGAACTGTGTGAATAGGATCTGAGCGCTATTCGGTAGTTTTGTGCGCTCAGATCCCAGCTATCTGGGGATATGTGACATGTCTGTGTTTTATGTATAAAATGTGACTTTGTGTATTTTATAGTAGTTTAATGCTTTGTGCTCACCATGTGCATAATGGAGTCTTGTCTCTGTCCTGGGAGATAATTTAATTACTTCTCAATTATCTCCAGGATAGAAGACTCTGAAACCGGTCTGGGCCAGATAGCCATGTGCCAGCCAGGGCCCAAAAGATATTTTACTAACTTTTGAACCCCTGGTCTGATTCATGCCATTTTTTTAATATGTTGTTCCCCTGAATGGATTGATTGTGAATATGTTATTGTTATGTGAATGTGATGTATGGTTTTAGAGTTATGAAAGTTGGGTAACAAGTATGTTTTAAAATGTATGTATAATTGGATTACCTCCCAGGCTAAGAGGAGGGAATCTGTGGGATGTAACTATTGTGTGATTGGTGTATTGTAAATCCCTCCCTTGTATGGGAGAATCCTTTATAAGACAGTGTGTGAATAAATCTGTTGTTCCTGTTTCAACCCTCAAAGTGAAGTGTCGTCTCATTCTTGGGGGGAATTGGAGTGTTTGCTGACTGCCAGGAGTGTAAGCTGTTCGTATGCTTTTCTTGTTCAGCTATTCCAGTGTTCGTGTGTTTCCAGTTCGGGAGATTGGTGCTTGCAGTAGCTGCTTGTCTATCTGGAAGGGGATTATCGTCTAAACGGTTTTTATCCTCTTGTGGGCGAAACGGTCCGGTATAAGGATAGCGACTCCACAGGACTTTTTTGCTTTGTTTAGAGGCTGTTATCAGCTTTGGATATTGAGTGAGTTTTCTGATGGAAAGTTATGTCTACCTTTTTTTATAAGGTGAGTTAGAACTATAGACCTTTTGTGAGGTGAGTTTAGACCCTGTGTATTAACCGATAAAATTTTAACCATTAAATAAATTTTTACTCTGTGAGCTTTGCCACCAAACAATACAAAAACATTAACATACATCCTACTACCAAAGACAAAAAATGATCCACAGCTGAGCCACCTTTCGCTCAACAAATTTAAAAAGTTCGATCTCATTAAGGGAAACCCATTACGAAAAAAACATCTCATTCTACGAAGCAAAGTATGAGGCGAAACATTGATAGATACCGAGCGGAGATTAGATATGCTATATACTCATAAAATAAAGAGAAGAACAATTTTATAAATAAATAAATAAAATAAAAAATAATATATATAATAAATATATAAGAAAACAAATAAATATTGCTAAACGTAAAATACGGTACATAAACCTCTCTACATGCGATCTGTGCTATTCAGTTAGAATTAGTTAAACTGTTCCTGCCTTAAAAAAGAGTCTGATAACTGTATGAATATTATATGAATATAAAATTAGTGATTTAATGGTAACTGATCTATAACCACTCATGCAGACGTATACTTACTAAACTCCTTAAATACTATATAAATAGCGTAATAATTAGACTTGTGCAAAAACAAATCATCTATAGTGCATCTTATTAATTATACCGCATAAATATGCGTATAGGTACCTAACACACTTTATGTGTGAATTGCACTATACTTTTAATAAATTATTCCTATCTTAAAGAAGAATTTTACAGATATATTAATAGTGTTTTATTAACAAGCTAATTTTGTGTATAAACACTGTTTCAGTGAGGTATCTTTTATTTAGACCGTACATTCATTCTAATAATAACCCCCCCCCCCCAAAAAAAAAAAACAGACTACATTTGAACGCCTGGGTACAGACCCGGAACGCTCATACACGCAATTTCCTACTTATTTTATACACTCTGCTCCTACACAACAGGAACCTCCCACCACCCCCCTACATGGGCAAATGGGAAGCGATGGTGGGCAACATTTTACAGAGCATCAATGAGGCAAATTATGCAACCTTACCCATCACCAAGTTCTCTAAACCCCCCCCCCTTTTAAACCAACAGCATACCTCCTGCACCGCACCACAAACCCGACAGCCAAATACAAAAAATCCTTAACTATATGGCTACTGAACACAGAAAAACATATACTACCCCTGTATTGGAAGACTGACAACCCCCCTCCTCTAACGACCTGGTTTTGAGAAAATGAAGAACTTTGTGGACTGGACGACTTGATGTTCACAGCACAGGGTCGCCCACAAATGTACCTGAACATATGGACACACTGGCTAGTAGAGGTTTACCGCCCAGATTTTTGAAGACATATAGGTGACAGGGGGAAGACACGGGAGATGGGGATGTTGACAATCGGGAACAGAACCAGACATAAATAGAGGGCTCGCATTGCTGGTCCAAAGAAGCTGGAGACTGCCTTCCCCCCCACCTTAACTTGTCGCTCTTACCTGTATCATCATATAGGGAGGGTCGGAAGGGGGGATGGGAACCAGGACCTACATAGGAGCTAACCAGATGGGAACCTGCAGGGCCACTTTATTTACGAACTTACCAGGAGGCACGTTTACTGCAGGGATTCAGAAATTGGGAGCCACAACACTATAACACGTTAAAATGACCCCTGCTCACTGCACACTAACGCATGGTTCTACGGATTACACACCGGAACCACCCACGTTGTCTGAATGTTATTTTCCTATTTTGTTGTTACGTAACTTTTCATCAAGCTTGTGGTAAAAACACACAATTGTATTACTTAACTACGTGACTTGAAGCACAAAAGAAAATCTAAAAAAATTCTATTTACAAAAAACAAAAAATAAAAAATAAATATTTAAATTATTTAATGTATGTGTGTATAATTAATTGGTGTATGTATATATAGTTACTATAACTAGTGTAAAAAAACAATATTTGTAAAATCCTTATAAAGACTGCACAGGTTTGTATTTCATTTATTTATTGATGTATAGTATATAATGCTACACAATATATGGTGTATAGTGATAGACTAGGACAGTTACTGCCAAATAGCGGCATCTGGAGAAATCATTATAAAACACTGGTTTCTGGAACCCAGAGTCATCCATGGAAACTCGCTTCACTTTACTGATCTAGATTCCCCAATATTGCCCACAGTTCTCGCAGTCAGTTGATAGCAGAATACGTCACAGTTCTCGCAGTCAGTTGATGGGAAAATATGTCACAGTTCTTACAGTCAGTTGATGGGAGAATATGTCACAGTTCTTGTAGTCAGTTGATGGGAGAATATGTCACAGTTCTCGCAGTCAGTTGATGGGAGAATATGTCACAGTTCTCGCAGTCAGTTGATGGGAGAATATGTCACAGTTCTTGCAGTCAGTTGATAGGAGAATATGTCACAGTTCTCGCAGACAGTTGATGGGAAAATATGTCACAGTTCTTACAGTCAGTTGATGGGAGAATATGTCACAGTTCTTGTAGTCAGTTGATGGGAGAATATGTCACAGTTCTCGCAGTCAGTTGATGGGAGAATATGTCACAGTTCTTGCAGTCAGTTGATGGGAGAATATGTCACAGTTCTTGCAGTCAGTTGATAGGAGAATATGTCACAGTTCTCGCAGTCAGTTGATAGGAGAATATGTCACAGTTCTCGCAGTCAGTTGATAGGAGAATATGTCACAGTTCTCGCAGTCAGTTGATGGGAGAATATGTCACAGTTCTCGCAGTCAGTTGATGGGAGAATATGTCACAGTTCTCGCAGTCAGTTGATGGGAGAATATGTCACAATTCTCGCAGTCAGTTGATAGGAGACTACGTCACAGTTCTCGCAGTCAGTTGATGGGAGAATACGTCACTGTTCTTGCAGTCAGTTGATAGCAGAATACGTCACAGTTCTTGCAGTCAGTTGATGGGAGAATATGTCACAGTTCTTACAGTCAGTTGATGGGAAAATATGTCACAGTTCTTACAGTCAGTTGATGGGAGAATATGTCACAGTTCTTGTAGTCAGTTGATGGGAGAATATGTCACAGTTCTCGCAGTCAGTTGATGGGAGAATATGTCACAGTTCTCGCAGTCAGTTGATGGGAGAATATGTCACAGTTCTTGCAGTCAGTTGATAGGAGAATATGTCACAGTTCTCGCAGTCAGTTGATAGGAGAATATGTCACAGTTCTCGCAGTCAGTTGATAGCAGAATACGTCACAGTTCTTGCAGTCAGTTGATAGCAGAATACGTCACAGTTCTTACAGTCAGTTGATGGGAGAATATGTCACAGTTCTTACAGTCAGTTGATGGGAAAATATGTCACAGTTCTTACAGTCAGTTGATGGGAGAATATGTCACAGTTCTCGCAGTCAGTTGATGGGAGAATATGTCACAGTTCTCGCAGTCAGTTGATGGGAGAATATGTCACAGTTCTTGCAGTCAGTTGATAGGAGAATATGTCACAGTTCTCGCAGTCAGTTGATGGGAGAATATGTCACAGTTCTCGCAGTCAGTTGATGGGAGAATATGTCACAGTTCTCGCAGTCAGTTGATGGGAGAATATGTCACAGTTCTCGCAGTCAGTTGATGGGAGAATATGTCACAGTTTTCGCAGTCAGTTGATAGGAGAATATGTCACAGTTCTCGCAGTCAGTTGATGGGAGAATATGTCACAGTTCTCGCAGTCAGTTGATGGGAGAATATGTCACAGTTCTTGCAGTCAGTTGATAGGAGAATATGTCACAGTTCTCGCAGTCAGTTGATAGGAGAATATGTCACAGTTCTCGCAGTCAGTTGATGGGAGACTATGTCACAGTTCTTGCAGTCAGTTGATGGGAGAATAAATCACAGTTCTTGCAGTCAGTTGATAGGAGAATATGTCACAGTTCTCGCAGTCAGTTGATAGGAGAATATGTCACAGTTCTCGCAGTCAGTTGATGGGAGACTATGTCACAGTTCTCGCAGTCAGTTGATGGGAGACTATGTCACAGTTCTTGCAGTCAGTTGATGGGAGAATAAATCACAATTCTCGCAGTCAGTTGATCGGAGAATAAATCACAGTTCTTGCAGTCAGTTGATCGGAGAATAAATCACAGTTCTTGCAGTCAGTTGATGGGAAAATATGTCACAGTTCTTACAGTCAGTTGATGGGAAAATATGTCACAGTTCTTACAGTCAGTTGATGGGAGAATATGTCACAGTTCTCGCAGTCAGTTGATGGGAGAATATGTCACAGTTCTCGCAGTCAGTTGATGGGAGAATATGTCACAGTTCTTGCAGTCAGTTGATAGGAGAATATGTCACAGTTCTCGCAGTCAGTTGATAGGAGAATATGTCACAGTTCTCGCAGTCAGTTGATGGGAGACTATGTCACAGTTCTCGCAGTCAGTTGATGGGAGACTATGTCACAGTTCTTGCAGTCAGTTGATGGGAGAATAAATCACAGTTCTCGCAGTCAGTTGATCGGAGAATAAATCACAGTTCTTGCAGTCAGTTGATCGGAGAATAAATCACAGTTCTTGCAGTCAGTTGATGGGAAAATATGTCACAGTTCTTACAGTCAGTTGATGGGAAAATATGTCACAGTTCTTACAGTCAGTTGATGGGAGAATATGTCACAGTTCTCGCAGTCAGTTGATGGGAGAATATGTCACAGTTCTCGCAGTCAGTTGATGGGAGAATATGTCACAGTTCTTGCAGTCAGTTGATGGGAGAATATGTCACAGTTCTCACAGTCAGTTGATAGGAGAATATGTCACAGTTCTCGCAGTCAGTTGATAGGAGAATATGTCACAGTTCTCGCAGTCAGTTGATGGGAGAATATGTCACAGTTCTTGCAGTCAGTTGATGGGAGAATATGTCACAGTTCTCGCAGTCAGTTGATCGGAGAATAAATCACAGTTCTTGCAGTCAGTTGATCGGAGAATAAATCACAGTTCTTGCAGTCAGTTGATAGGAAAAGGCTACTGAGATATACAAGCCATCTTCATCTCGCTCCTTTTCAGGGAATAGTAATAACCTTTCCATAGGCTCCACACCATGCCAGCGGCATACTCCGAAGTGCTACCATTTAGGTATTTACCATTCAGATTGGCATTATGGCAGCCGTTGTACCAAAATGCCCCATGGTAGATTACAGCACAGTTACCTGAAATTGTATCTCCATCATGATCATAAGTGGAGAAATTCATATTGTTGGCCGGTTCTAGAGAGTTTCCTGTCATTAATAATTATGAATTTGAATTAGTAATCACAGTAATTTGTCATATGATGTATTCTTACAGCTCAGTGTACTATTACAGCTAATTGTATTATTACAGCTCAGTGTGTTATTACAGCTCATTGTATTATTACAGCTAATTGTATTCTTACAGCTCAGTGTACTATTACAGCTAATTGTATTATTACTGCTCAATGTATTACTAAAGCTTAGTGTAACGGAATGCAATGTATCAGCATACGATATCCGTTGGTACATCTAGGAAATCCACAGTCAGAGTAGAAAGCAAGGCAATATCCCCAATCCTCCCAATAACCGGACGAAACACAGTTTGGGAGTCAACTAACTCTGTTTATTCACAGGCAGCGTATTTATGCAGTTCCCCATGCAAGGGGTTTCCATACAGATATTCCAGGGGATTTCTCCCAACATGCATTGTGACTTTCCCAACAGGCATCGCTGCACGAGAAGGATACTCCCACTAAAATGGACGATTAAGTGGATTATCCCCTCGTGCAGCAAAACCGACAATTGACATTAAAATACATAATTCCCGTAATATTCGGCACTTTAGAATAACCGAACGTTCGGTAGATAGCTGGGGTCGGGGCGCACACTTTGTGAGAATACCGCTCCGATCCCAGCTGAATTGACCGAACGCCGCACATAATACGTTTGAACATCAAGGTGAGTTTAAAAGTACCGAATAAGTACGGGACACATAATGTACCGAACGCGGTACTCCCGAACGCTCTGGAAGTCCAGCGGTGTTCGGATCACTGAGTAGCCGTTTCCAGTTCCAGGCTCTCGACGACCGAACACCGCTGCAGAGACAAAGGATCCAAGATGGCCGACCGCCGCATGGTCGGTAGTGGATCGACGGCCACCTAGGAGAGCCCTTAATTACCGATTGCAACAATGTTGCAACCGGTTAATTGGTGCCACACGACCTGTGAATGTGTGGTCTACCTGGGGAGTCCACATTCGTACGGCGAACGGCCAGGATAGCCGTGTTTCGTCGTACGAATGCTTTGTATGCTGGCGGCATACGGCTGCCAGCATGCGAACGGTCACAATACAATACACATACAGTCAACGGAACACGTTATACATTCAGCCTACGGACAACCTGCAATGAATATAGTTCAGAAGTGGCTAGGTTTGCCACAATGCTCCCCCAGAACCAAGCCGGCATACACAGTCTGATCCCAACGGATCGGCTTGGGGATGTCCGGGAGAGTACTCACAGATCACTTCTCGAGTTCAGTCTGTCTGGATAACCCGTCAGCGTTACCGTTTTGTTTTCCTGGCCGGTAATGGATGGTAAAGTCAAAGGGCTGCAGCGCCAAACTCCAGCGCAGCAGCCGGGCATTGTCTCCGGACACACGGTTTAGCCACACTAACGGGTTGTGATCTGTGAGTAAGGAAAACGGTTGTCCGTACAGATATGGCTGCAACTTTTTAAGGGCCCACACCACGGCCAGGCATTCTTTCTCGATGGCGGCGTAGCTCACTTCCCGGGGTAGTAGCTTGCGGCTTAGATAGGCTACGGGGTGTTCTCCGCCATCGGCTCCCACTTGGCTCAGTACTGCCCCCAATCCAAACATGGAAGCGTCTGTGTGAACAAGAAATCTTTTAGTTGGATCAGGAGCAGTTAACACAGGAGCATTGGTGAGAGCTGTTTTGAGTTGTTGGAATGCCTGCTCACACTCTGGGGCCCAGACAACCAGTCGGGGAAGGTTCTTTTTGGTCAGGTCCGTTAGGGGTTTGGCCAGGGTGCTATAGTCGGGGACGAACTTCCTGTAATAGCCTGCCGTCCCTAAGAACGCCAGCACCTGGGTCTTAGTCCTGGGGGTAGGCCACTTTGCTACGGCCTCAATCTTGGCTGGCTCAGGCCTCTGCTGCCCACATCCTACACGGTGGCCCAGATACTGTACCTCGGCCATACCTATGTGGCACTTGCTAGGTTTTAGGGTTAACCCAGCCTCCCCAATGCGATCTAGGATCGCCCCTATGTGGCGTAGGTGGTCTTCCCAGGTCTGGCTGAAGATGGCTATATCATCTAGATAAGCACAGGCATACTCCTGAAAACCGTCCAGTAGCCGATCTACCATCCGCTGAAAGGTGGCCGGAGCGTTTTTCATCCCGAAAGGCATGACCTTGAATTGGTACAGGCCAAACGGGGTGACAAACGCCGACTTGGGGATGGCGTCATCGGCTAGAGGAATCTGCCAGTACCCCTTACACAGATCAATGGTAGTGAGGTACTGGCCCCGTGCCATCTTATCTAACAGCTCGTCTATCCGGGGCATCGGGTAGGCATCAGACACCGTTTTGTCATTTAGCCTCCGGTAGTCGACACAGAATCGGGTGGTGCCATCCTTTTTAGGTACCAGGACTACCGGCGATGCCCAGGGGCTATCGGAGGGTTCGATAACCCCTAGCTGCAGCATTTCGTCTAGTTCGGCTTTCATATGGGTACGGACTGATTCCGGAACCCTATATGGAGCTTGGCGCATCGGTAGCTGTCCCGGGGTCTCTACTCGGTGAGTGGCTAAAGGAGTGTACCCAGGTAAATTGGAGAAGGTAGTCCCTTTGGCTACAATCAGCGCCTGTACCTGGGCACGCTCCTGGGGGCTTAGCCGCTCCCCCAGCTGGACTCCCCGGGAAGGCTCTATCTGTTCCTCGGGTTCTAGTAGGTCAGGTAAGGGTAGGTTCTCCTGATCCTCCAAGGAGGAGGCACAGATTGCCGTCACATCCTCGATCCTCTCATGGTAGGGTTTGAGCATGTTCACGTGGAGCATGCGTCTCTTCCCTACCCCTGAGCAGGGGCCGATCACATAGGTAGTGTCGCATCGCTGCTCCACTACCTGGTATGGGCCTTGCCAGATGGCCTGCAGCTTATCGGTGCGGACGGGCTTTAAGATCAAGACCTTCTGTCCCACCTGAAAGCTGCGGTCCCTGGCTCCTCTATCGTACCAGCGCCGCTGGCGTTGCTGGGCCGCCTGGAGGTTGGTGTGTACAGCCTGGGTTAGCGCCTCCAGACGGTCCCTGAACTCCAGGACGTATGATATGATAGGGGTTTCGTTAGTGGGACTCTCTCCCTCCCAGTGTTCCCTAATCAAATTCAAGGGTCCTCGCACCCTCCTCCCAAATAGTAGCTCAAACGGGGAGAATCCTGTTGACTCCTGGGGAACCTCTCTATAAGCAAAAAGTAGGTGAGGCAGGAACCTCTCCCAGTCTTTGTGGGTCTCCCCGAACGTCCGAAGCATCTGCTTCAGCGTCCCGTTGAACCGCTCACATAGCCCATTGGACTGGGGGTGGTAGGCGGAATTAACTATTGGCTTAATGCCACACACCTTCCACAGATGTTGGGTAACTTCGGCCGTAAATTGGGTACCTCGGTCTGAGATGATCTCTTGGGGAAACCCTACCCGGGAAAATACCTTCATTAAGGCTTCCGCTACGGTCTCAGCGTGGATATTAGAGAGAGCTACAGCTTCGGGGTACCTGGTGGCGTAATCCACTATAGTCAGAATATATCTTTTGCCAGAGGGACTGGGTTTTGGCAAGGGCCCTACGATATCCACCGCTACTCGGCTGAAGGGTTCCGCAATGATGGGTAGGGGACATAGCCTGGCCTTGTGGCGATCCCCTCTTTTACCTACACGCTGGCAGACGTCGCAGGAGGTGCAATACTGGCGCACATCCTGAGAGATCCCGGGCCAGAAGAAGGCATGGGTCAAACGGTATCGGGTACGGGTCATCCCTAGGTGTCCTGACAAGGGAATGTCATGCGCAATTCTCAGCAGCTCCTGTCTATATTTCTGGGGTACCACTAGCTGTTTATTAGTTAAGGTGACAGACCCCCCCACATCTTTTGCCGTGACCCGGTATAGCAACTCTTTCCCCCAGATGAACCGCTCCCCCTCTAGCCCTGCTTGGTCAGTTTGGGCCCTGTCCCTATATACTTGGAGGGTGGGATCGGTCTGGACTTCGGTCGCAAAAGTCGTCGGGGTATCCCAGGACATGGGGGTCAGTTGGGAGACAGGGTCTCTTACCTGAGCCTCAGAGTGTATCGGTGTAGCCGTGGTGCGAGCCTGTTGTCGGGTGGTTACGGGGTGTGCCTCCTGGTACGGAGCCTGGGGAATAAAAGCGGAAGTCATTTGGCCCAAGTCATTCCCCAGCACAACATCTGCAGGTAAATTCTGCATCAGCCCCACTTCCACAGTTCCCTCTCCCACACCCCAATCCAAATGAACCTTGGCCGTAGGTAGCCGGTATACTGCTCCCCCTGCCACCCGTACTGCCACTGAGCCGCCAGTGTGGGTTGTGCCTGGTACCAAATGTGGCGCAACCAAAGTTAGAGTGGCTCCTGAATCCCGGAGCCCTTGTACCTCCTTCCCCTCCAGGGTTACCAGCTGCCGGTGATGTTGTCGGTTGTCGGTGGCCCTGACCGACATTACCTCATGCAGCACCCCAAGAGGCTCCTCAATTTGAGCACTCAGCAATTCTTGGGTGGCGGGGGCTACCTGGTAATGGTGCGCAGCAGCCCTGGGTGCCAAATTTTGTCGCACTTGATTCCAAGCTTGCCTGCTCCTGTTTTGGGTGCACTCCCGAGAAATGTGCCCCCACTGTTTGCATGTGTGACACTGAATGTTCGCCCGACCGTTGTATCGGGAGGGTGGTGGTGGAGTATTCAGTGCTGGCCGGTGCAGGGGTACGGTGGGGCTGGTAGGGGTAAAAGTATTGGGTGTCCCTGTAATCCGAGTGATAGTCTTATTTTGGGTACCGTGATGCCTCCTGGCATCAAAATGCTGATCCGCCAATTTAGCGGCTTCGGGTAGGGTGAGTGGTTTACGGTCCCTCACCCATTCTTGTGCTTCCGGGGACAAACCATTAAAAAACTGTTCCAGCAGCATTAGCTGTCGCAACTCCTCCATATTAGTAGCATTGCTGGCCTGTATCCAGCCTAGTGATGCTTGGTCCAGCTTGTGCGCCCATTCTGCATGCGAATCTTTCTCAGGCTTGCGCAAGCCCCGGAATTTCCGCCGGTACGCCTCTGGGGTAATAGCATACCTCTCTAAGATCGCCCTCTTTACCTTAGGGTAATCTTTGCTGTCCTCTCGGGGTACAGCACGGTAGGCTTCAGCTGCCCTACCGGATAATTTGCCTGCCAGCAGCGGCACCCATGTGGCGGGTTCCAAATCGTGCAAATCGCACAGCCGCTCAAAGTCCTGCAAATACCCATCAATTTCGTCCTTTTCTTCACAAAACGCTTTAAATGCGTGATGTGGGACTTTGGGCTTTACCTGTCCGTAGGTGGAGGCAGTAACAGACTCTGCCCTAGGCGGTGTTGCTGGTGTGCTGGTTGCCATCAGATAATCCTGTACATCCGATATCATCACGGTCATTATTTCCAGCGGTAATGGTTGTGGTAGGAACGCCAACCTGGTTCGTAGCTCTTTTTGGAATGGGGTCTCTTCCATGGCTGGTGGGGGTGTAGCGCTGCGGGCTTGGTCTCCCTCCATCAGCTCTGCGATCAGCACAGCCTTAGATTTGTTGCTGGCTATCTTACCCCTGGCTTCCAATAGTTCTTTTAAAGTCTGTCGTTTCAGTATGGTATAGTCAATCTCCATACGAATTGCCCTTGCTTTCCTTGTTCGGTAGTTCCAGTTTACACGAACGCTGCTTTTCGGCTGTAAGGTTCGGATCCCGTCGCTTGCCACCAATTGTAACGGAATGCAATGTATCAGCATACGATATCCGTTGGTACATCTAGGAAATCCACAGTCAGAGTAGAAAGCAAGGCAATATCCCCAATCCTCCCAATAACCGGACGAAACACAGTTTGGGAGTCAACTAACTCTGTTTATTCACAGGCAGCGTATTTATGCAGTTCCCCATGCAAGGGGTTTCCATACAGATATTCCAGGGGATTTCTCCCAACATGCATTGTGACTTTCCCAACAGGCATCGCTGCACGAGAAGGATACTCCCACTAAAATGGACGATTAAGTGGATTATCCCCTCGTGCAGCAAAACCGACAATTGACATTAAAATACATAATTCCCGTAATATTCGGCACTTTAGAATAACCGAACGTTCGGTAGATAGCTGGGGTCGGGGCGCACACTTTGTGAGAATACCGCTCCGATCCCAGCTGAATTGACCGAACGCCGCACATAATACGTTTGAACATCAAGGTGAGTTTAAAAGTACCGAATAAGTACGGGACACATAATGTACCGAACGCGGTACTCCCGAACGCTCTGGAAGTCCAGCGGTGTTCGGATCACTGAGTAGCCGTTTCCAGTTCCAGGCTCTCGACGACCGAACACCGCTGCAGAGACAAAGGATCCAAGATGGCCGACCGCCGCATGGTCGGTAGTGGATCGACGGCCACCTAGGAGAGCCCTTAATTACCGATTGCAACAATGTTGCAACCGGTTAATTGGTGCCACACGACCTGTGAATGTGTGGTCTACCTGGGGAGTCCACATTCGTACGGCGAACGGCCAGGATAGCCGTGTTTCGTCGTACGAATGCTTTGTATGCTGGCGGCATACGGCTGCCAGCATGCGAACGGTCACAATACAATACACATACAGTCAACGGAACACGTTATACATTCAGCCTACGGACAACCTGCAATGAATATAGTTCAGAAGTGGCTAGGTTTGCCACACTTAGTCTACTATTACAGCTGATTCTATTATTACAGCTCATTGTGTTAATACAGCTTCAGTTTATTAGTACAGCTCTGTGTACTCTTACAGCTAATTGTATTATTACAGCTCATTGTATTATTAAAGCATATTGTATTATTACAGTTTGGTTCACTTTCACAGCTCAATGTATTAACAGCTCAAAGAGACACAATTTCTTCTCGAACCAATCCATGCTGTTTTGGAGCAGTTTGACAAAATCTTCTCTCAGCCACCCATTGCCCACCCTCCTTACACTTCCACATTATCAAGTTTACATCCATCCAATCTGGAATATAATGTTTTGCTGAGAGTGCAAGGGTTTGAGACAACACCCATATACTCAGCTTCACGACCATTACAAAGAGATGGAACTCAGCTTATAAGGTCGAGAGTTCAGGGAGCGAATCTATAGTGTACAAATAGAATTCTACAGTTACAGAATCCTTACATGAAAAATACAGAAGGGATAGTGAAGGGAAGAGAGCAGAGGGAATGTTGTAGTGGAGACCAATAATAGAGACCAATAAAGAACATTCTTGTGAAGGTGGCCATACTGAGAGGAACGGTAGAGCTTGGAGGCAAAGAGCTGGGGTAGATGTATCCAAAGGAAAGCAGCATCCAGACACAAGGAAGAGGAGGCTAGTTAAAGTAAAGGGGAAGAATAATAGAAGGAGAGAACCTGTATGTAGAGGACAAGGTATTGGTATGGAAAAGGGATCTATTTTATGTATAAAACATTTTACCAGGAAGGATACATTGAGATTTCTCTCGTTTTCAAGTATGTCCTGGGTCCACAAAACATTGCATTGATACAATAGGATACAATATTACAAACAACTACAACCACTCCTTTCATATGATGAAAGGAGTGGTTGTTGGAAGGGTTGAGTCCTTAGATGAAGGAATTGTGATCTTTCCTGGCCTGCTCAGCTTTTAAAATATTCAAGTCTGGCCTACAGGTAAGTAGAAAGGCTGGGAGGAATGCCATGGGCTTGTAGCAATTGGGCGAGGGTGGCTCTGTGTTTATGAGCTCTGTTTGGCCAGCTTGTGGATCCATATTGTGCAGCTAGGCAGTGAGCTCCGGCCAAACCTTCTTATATAGTAGCAGACCCTCGGTAACCCGGCTGGTTACCTCCGCTATCAATAAATGAACAGACCCATTTCCCTCCCAGTAACTGGACGACACACAGTTCAAGGGGGCACAACAACAACTTTATTGGCCACATGTGGCTTTATAGTTTCCCCATGCAAGGGGTGGAACACACATGAAGACAAAGTCCCCTCCCAGGGCCCTCCCACTCCCAAGGGGTTCCCTGACGGAGACGGAACTCTAGTCCATTTGTCCCTTGTTCCCCCCACTTAGTGTCCCCTCCAAGGGGTCTTCTTCCCAGAGGTCTCTGTATCTCGGGGGTCGTAGTGAGTGAAACTTCCCGCCTCCTTTACCTCCCAGTGACAGAGAGCCCGCCAACCTTCACCATTGTCTTCACAGAATGTCCCCACCAATCTCAGGGACCCCCCAGAATAGTAACTGCCACAAACAGTCTTTGTTTGCGGGGTCCCTGTGTGAAGCATCTCTTTCTTGATGTGAATGCTCCCCCTGGCTGGCGTTCATCTGTACAAACGGCGGCCACCCAGAGCATAGTTACATAGTTACATAGTTACATAGTTACATAGCTGAAAAGAGACTTGCGTCCATCAAGTTCAGCCTTCCTCACATATGCTTTTGCTGTTGATCCAAAAGAAGGCAAAAAAACCCAGTCTGAAGCGCTTCCAATTTTGCAACAAACTAGGAAAAAATTCCTTCTTGACCCCAAAATAGCAGTCAGATGTCTCCTTGGATCAAGCAGCTATTATCCCACTAATTAGAAATTGTATCCCTGTATGTTATGTTTTTGCAAGTATTTATCCAATTGCAATTTAAACATCTGTATAGACTCTGACAAAACCACCTCTTCTGGCAATGAATTCCATATCCTAATTGCTCTTACTGTAAAAAAACCTTTTCTTTGCCTTAGATGAAATCTCCTTTCTTCAAGCCTAAATGTGTGACCTCGTGTCCTATGTATAGCCCTGTTTATGAATAGATTTCCAGATAATGGTTTGTACTGGTCCCGAATATATTTGTATAATGTTATCATATCCCCTCTAAGGCGCCGTTTTTCCAAACTTAAGAGATTTAAATTTTTTAACCTTTCTTCATAACTAAAATGCTCCATTCCTTTTATCAATTTTGTAGCTCGTCTCTGCACTTTTTCTAGTGCCATGATATCCTTCTTTAAAACAGGTGCCCAAAATTGCACAGCATATTCAAGGTGTGGTCTTACCAGCGATTTATAAAGAGGCAAAATTATATTTTCATCTCGAGAATTTATGCCCCTATTTATACATGACAAAACCTTACTGGCCTTAGCAACGGCAGATTGACATTGCATATTGCTACCTAATTTATTGTCTATAACAATTCCCAAATCCTTCTCGTGTGTGGTTATCCCTATTTCACTACCATTTAGGGTGTAAATTGCTTGTGCATTCTTAATCCCGAAGTGCATAACTTTGCATTTTTCTACGTTAAATTTCATCTGCCATTTTAGTGCCCAGTCCCCCAATCTATCCAAATCCCTCTGCAGCAAGGCAATATCCTGCTCACATTTTATTACTTTACAAAGTTTTGTGTCATCTGCAAACACTGATACATGGCTTTCAATGCCCATTTCAAGATCATTTATAAATATGTTAAATAGAAGCGGTCCCAAAACAGAACCCTGAGGGACACCACTTACCACTTTTGTCCAGCTTGAAAATTTACCATTTATGACAACTCGCTGTACTCTATCCTTAAGCCACTGTTCTACCCAAGAACAAGAATATTCATCTAGACCAATTTCTTTTAGTTTGAAGACTAACCTATTGTGAGGAGCCGTATCAAATGCCTTGGCAAAATCCAAGTAGATCACATCCACTGCAACACCCTGATCTATATTTCTACTTACTTCTTCGTAGAATGCAATTAGGTTAGTTTGACATGACCTATGTTTCATAAAACCATGCTGATTATTGCTAATAACACAGTTCTTCCCAATGAATTCCTGAATATTATCCCTTAATAGCCGTTCAAATAATTTCCCAGTCACAGAAGTTAAGCTCACAGGTCTATAATTTCCAGGCAAGGCTTTTGAACCCTTTTTAAATATAGGAACAACATCTGCCTTCCTCCAATCCTCCGGTACAATACCTGAAACAAAAGAATCTTGAAAAATGAAATACAGAGGTTCACTTATTTCCCCGCTTAGCTCCTTAAGTACTCGTGGGTGGATACCGTCAGGCCCCGGAGCTTTATTTACATTAATTTTCTTTAATAGCTGTAGCACCTTGTCTCGAGTTATCCAATCACAAGTTATCTGCAAGTTTGTTGCAGCAATCATATGCATATCTCTTGCCATAGGATCCTCATTAATATATACCGAAGAAAAATTGTTATTTAAAATTTCTGCCTTTTCCTGGTCTTCATTGACTAACAGACCCATCTCTGTTTTCAGTGTACAGTGTTAATTTTTTGTTTTTTTAGAATTAATGTACTTGAAAAAATGTTTGGGGTTGGTTTTGCATTCTTTGGCTATCAATTTCTCATTTTCTAGTTTAGCCACTTTAATTGCCGTTTTGCAAGTATTATTGGCTTCCTTATATCTTATATAGGATGCATCTGATTGGTCCGATTTAAATGCTTTAAAAGCCCTTTTCTTATTTTTAATCTCTTGTTTTACTTCTCCACTAAGCCACATTGGTTTTAATGTGTTTTTTTTATATTTATTACCCAATGGTACATACTGTGAAATGTACCTTTCTAATATTTGCAGCACTTATTAATTACTTCCCTTGCGGTTTCACACTATGTTGCGAGTTGCCAACGTTCCAACTGATTGGTGTAAACATTCTAATGAATGCCGGGGAGGTCCTCGTTCGGGAACCGAATGAGGTGGGAGGCAGTCCATGAATGCTCCCCCTGGATGTCGTTCATCTAACAAACGGGCCGCCACCCAGGATCTGCACGCACTGATGCTTCCCTTGCGGTTTGTGGTTTTGACACATCATTATGAGGTGCAAACGTTCTAAAACCACATTCTAAATGAGATTTTGTTGTTGTACCTGTTCAGGAGGTGAATGAGGTCCCGTTTGTGGTGGTACTCCCGAACGGGGAGCAGGAAGTTCTACAAAATGGAACGAAACACGGGGTTTAGCTAGGATTAACACACCAAAGGGAACGTCAGTACAGTAACCCACATTGCAGGATAACTGGGGCAATTCACAGTTTAGCAGGGGATTCGCTACACAGTTGCCCTTGATCACTAACTGGCATCCGCAAGCAGATCCCAACGGATCAGCCTGTTGATGTCCGGGGAAAGCGTCCATGGATCACTTTTCCATGGCCGTTTGCCTAGACAACCCATCAGCATTGCCATTCTGCTTGCCAGGTCTGTAGTGGATTGTTAAGTCATACGGTTGTAGGTCCAGACTCCACCTTAAAAGCCTGGCATGGTCCCCAGAGATCCGGTTCAGCCATACCAACGGGTTGTGATCCATGTGCAGGGTTAATTGCTGTGCATACAGATAGGGCCGTAGCTGCTTGAGGGCCCACACCACCGCCAGTCACTCCTTCTCGATGACGGCATAGCTCACCTCCCTGGGTAACAACTTCCTGCTGAGGTAAGCTACTGGGTGTTCTCCGCCATCGTCCCTGACCTGGCTTAGTACTGCTCCCAGTCAGGCATCTGTGTGGACGAGAAAAAGTTTCTTAGGATTAGGAGCGGCCAGTACAGGGGCATTTACCAGGGCGTCCTTGAGGGCTTGGAATGCCTGCTCTCACTCAGGGATCCAGGCTACTTGTCTGGGTAAGTTCTGGGTAAGTTCTTCCTGGTCAGATTAGTGAGGGGCTTAGCTACGGCGCTGTAATTGGGGACAAACATTCTGTAGTACCCTGCAGTTCCTAAGAAAGCCAGCACCTGGGGTGCCCCACACCCCACCCTGTGTCCTAGGTACTGTACCTCGGCCATTCTTCATCCCAAATGGCATTACCCTAAACTGATACAGGTCAAATGGGGTGACGAAGACTGACTGAGGGATAGCCTATGCGGCCAGGGGTGTCTGCCAATACCCCTTTGTCAGGGTGGCGGGCCGGTGCCCGGGACCCAGACACTGTTCGGGCGGCGGTGCGTGGACTGGGACCCAGTATGCCTGATGTTCAGAGTAGGAGTCACAGTGTGGAGGTGGATTAGCAGGGTCTGGTGCAGGGTAACCGCATGCCCCCTGGTGTTGAGCACCAGCGTTTGTGCAGCCACATACCAAGACCCTGAATCAGCTTCAGCGGATACCAGGAACTAGGAGCTTGGAAATTTAGCAGACCTCCCAGGAGCTGAATAGGGAGGCTCTGCAGCAAGATTGTATCCAGTACTAGAAACAAGGCAAGACTAGAGATAGGCACCAAACATGAAAACAAGACAGAACTAATAGAACCCAGAACCAGAGAAGGATAGTAAGCTAAACCCCGAACATATACACAAGACATGAGGAAAACATGAACATTACATGGGCATAACTGGACAGGACTGTACATGGACTGGATATACAAACTAAAACAAGACAAGATAACATAGGCAAAACAAGAGGAGAAATAACTAAGCACTATATATGGAAATCATAGGGATTTAGTCACACTATATCATACATTGCATAAGCCTGCCAACAACGCCAATGTACCCCATATCTGGCAGGTCCTCCTCTGCCTAATGTTCGCTAAAACAACCAAAGAAGGCATATATAGCACTTACCTGACTCTGAAACAAAGGGAATGATGGAAAACAAACGGGTGTGGCAACATAAAACAAACATTTAAAGGAAACCTGGAGACTGGGAATCCCAGGGACGGACTATAGGAATGAACCCAGAAATCCCAGCATAAAGAAAACCAGACATAGACTAGAAAACCAAAAAAACAAGAAAAACAAAACAAGAATAGCAAAAAGAGTACTGGATACCAGAAGCCAAAGTCAGACATTTCCACAGAACAGAGCAGGACGTGACACCCTTGCACAGATCTATGGTTTTGAGGTACCTGCCCCAAAGCCATTTTATCTAACAGCTCATCAATACGAGGCATGGGGTAGGTATCCGAGACTGTCTTATCATTGAGCCTCCGGTAGTCCACACAGAACCGGGTGGTCCCATCTCGCTTGAGGACCAGAACTACCGGGGAGGCCCAAGGGCCTGGTTCAAGGACCTCTAGGTGGAGCATCTCCTTCCTCATATTCTGCAATATGGCCTCTGCAATTCTGTACGAGCTTTGTCACAGCGGGTGCTGGTCTGGGGTCTCCACCCTGTGGGTGACCAGGTCGGTCACCCCAGGGAGGTTGGAAGACGTCCCCCTCCTGGCAGCCAACATCCTCAGCGCCTGGCTGCGTTCCTCTTGGGTGAGCCTGTCCCCTAAGTGGACTTCTTCTATGGAACCTATCTGAACTCCATCTTCCAGGAGGTCAGTCAGGAAAAAATTATCGTAATCTTCTGAGGCTGGGACGCATATAGTAGCCACATCCTCTGCCTGCTCGTGATAGGGCTTCAGGATGTTAACATGCAACAGGCGTCGGACTCTGGTACCAATCACGTAGGTAGTGTCACATCTCCGTTCCAGGCCACCTGTAGACTGTCATGCCTGACAGGCTTTAAAACAAACTTTGTGCCGTACCTGAAAGCTACGGCTCCTGGCTCCCTTACCATTTGTGCTGGCACCTCTGATCCCCTTGGAGGTTCTCCCGCACCAGGTGGATGAGCTCCTCCAGCGGACCCTAAACTCCAGCACATATGGGACGATGGTGGTGCCCACCTGCTCCCCAGCACCATTGACGCCCTCACACAAGCCACTGGTCTTCAAATGGAATTAATGCCGCTCAACCTCCACAGTTGGTTGGTTATATCGGCAGTAAATTGCATGTCCTGATCCAAGATGATCTCCCGGGGAAAACCCATCTGGGAGAACACCTGCATGAGGGCTTCGGCCACAGTCTCTGCCTGAATGTTGCTCAGGGCGATTGCCTCAGGGTAACGAATGGCATAGTCCACAACGGTCAGAATGTTTTTCTTACTGGAGGGACTAGGCTTGGCCAGGGGGCCTATGATATCGACCCATAGGGGATAAAGCTTGGCCTTGTGCCTGTCACCCCTCTTATCTACCCTCTGGCAGACATCACAGGTCTGGCAGTATTGCCTCAGATCCTTGGAGATGCCTGGCCAGAAAAAGCATTTGGTGAGCTGATGCTTTGTATGGCTCGTCCCCAAATGCCCTGCCAGGGGAATATCGTGAGCTATCTTCAGTAGCTCTTTTGACGATATTTCCTGGGAGCCACCAATGGATCTCCGCTATGCGGTACAATAACCAGAACCATTCCCCATCTTTCCCCATCTGTCCAGAGGCTGCCAATTCCCTATAACCCGGGAGCTTGGGATCTATTATCACTTCCTTCCCAAACTCGGCCGGGGTATCCCATGGTACAGGGGTCTGGGTATGGGAGGACTCCATGGGTGCGGTAACCCAGGTAGCCCTGGTACAGGGGGTGGCAGGGGCCCTAGGAGCAGGTGGGGTGCCTACAGGGTCGCCTATGTAAAACTGGGCTTTGGGAATAGTTATGTGAGCCTACCTGAGCCGGCCTGGTTGGTGCGGGCTTGTTGTCTGGTCACCACGGGGTGGGCTTCTTCGGGAGCTGGAAGGTGCACATAGGTGGAGGTGAGGTGGCCCAAGTCATTGCCGAGAAGCACCTCTGCGGGTAGCCCATCCATGAGACTGACTGTCACTTCTCTGTTCCCCGCACCCCAATCAAGGTGGACCTGGGCTGTAGGCATCAGTATGCGACGTTCTTGCCGGTCTTCTGGGCCGCGGGGATGAGTGGGGAGTGGACAATGGTCAGAGTGGCTACAAGAATCCCTCAGACCCTGCCGATACGGCCTTTCAGCTGGACAGGTTGCCGGTGATGGTCCCTGTTATCCTCGGCGGCTTGGAGGGTGTTGGCCTCGTCAAGGCAGAGCCATGTTGCTTCATTGGAGGTTTGCACTCCGGGCCAGTAGCCTGGTAGCAATGGGTTACTGCTCGCTGTTGGTGGGGAGCCACTGGGGTAATGAACTGGGGCTGCGGATGAGTCTGGGGGCAGTTCTGCCTCTAGTGCCCAGGCTGGTGGCACTTGAAACAGTTCTTGTCATAATGTTTATTAATTTTTTCCTGTTTCTTTAATAACTAGTTACAGCTCTGCACCAGTAGTGGCCTCCCTAACCACTAACCTTGGAACTTACCTTCATCAATCCTCACCTGCCTGGACTAATCAAGAAGCTACAAAAGGCTACACCCAACTTACAACATGGCCTTTACAATGAAGTTGATGCTCATCCTGAAAGACTTCAGTTTCTGGCTCCTGTAAACGTTCCTGTGGACCTACACTTCTATCCTGCTAACCAGCTTTATACCATCCTGCTCCAAACCAGCCTAACCTAAACTTCTACTCTGCTTTATCCTGCCAATCAGATTTACACCAACCTGCATAACACCTATCTGGACTTTGTTTCTAATATTGCAAGGTGTTATTTCCATACTTTATCAGTACTCCTTCCAAGAGGGGGCTGATTCACTAAAGTCTTCTTTTCCTATTTTCCTGAAACCTTGTTGTTCTGTTCTGTCCTATTCTTTTATACTTGTCCCTCTATATTCAACCTATACATTCATCTATAGGTTCTCTTATTATCTACCTACATTCTGTTTATTATCTATATAAGGCTCTGGCGACCTCGCCACTGGCTTTTGGAGGAGCCTATTTGCCAGCCTCCTACCCTATGACTATGGCCTCTGCAAAAGACTTGGCTAAAATACTTTAAACAGGCTCTGTTCATGCAATTGGGACTATATGGTTCGGTTACCGAACAACCGCACGAACCAGAGACAACCCTGGAGCTTGCTAACACCTATTAACAACTTGGAACACTATTAGAACACTGTTTCTCACTGCAGTGTTCTAATTGTTCGTCTAGGTGGCCGCAATTCCTATGGATAACCAGGAGGTGGCGGCCATCTTGTTCGCATTAACGCAGGCAGTGTTTTTTGGGCAGGAATCTCATGGAACCAAAATCAGATGCAGAAACTCCAGAACACTGCTGGACTTCCATCATCGCCTGCGTTCGATTCTATTCAACTTAGAAGGGCACTGTTCAATGAGATCATTCGTCTGGATGAGGGGAACAAGCTCCAGGGTAAGACTATTAACTCTGTTTGGTAGTTTGTTCGTTTTCAAACTACCGAACTAGACCAGACTGCAAGCCCTGATTCTCTGGAACTATTTTGGGCATGGGACCATGCCTGCGGTTGGTCAAATAAATGACTTCCATAGAATTCCTGAACCCCAGAACTGATCTGGGTGATTTTTGGATATGTTGGTCACCCAGATCAGGGCTATCAGGGGGTGTTTGTGGGGATATCATGTGTTTTGGGGTACCTTTGGGACTTTTTAGAAATGTGTTTTTTCTGCCTGGAGATAATTGGGTTAATACAGTAATTGACTCAATTATCTCCCATGCAGAGGGGTGGGTTTATATATTATGTATGGGAGTGTCACACTGTATAATCCTGCTATTATTGGTTTATCATTCTGTATTTTAGTCCCCCACAAGGTCCATGTGGGAGTGTCCCTTGCATGGGGACTTGCATAAAAGGCCAGTGTGGCTACCATTAAACCATTTACTTTATCCTTGTCTCTTGTTGTAGGGAACTGCTATACCAGCTATAATCCCTGCTCCTGGGATTGCTCTTTGGATTACTATACTGGCTATAATCACTAGCTCTTATAAGAGCTTCACAGCTATACTCTCTTGGAGGAGAGGCCTTCCCACTGAGAGCTGGATCCAGGAGTTTGGACCAGGGTGAGAAGGGACGGCAAGACCCCAGCCAAGATGCGGCTGATAGGGGGGCTACGGTGCTGATGGTGTCCAGTGCATTACTTATGGTCCTCAGCGTCAGCTAGGAAGCATCGATTGGCGGAGGCACCCAGTCGGGGTGCCTGGCGGTCCATCACAAAGTCATATTGCCTAAACCTTTGTTTCTCTTATTTTCCTTCTCCCTATTATTTCATTTATAAGATATCCTGCTGTGTTCTATTATGTCCAAACTCACTAATAAAGCCTCTGATGTTAACACTGGCCAAAGTCTCTTACCTGCTCAGCTCAAGATCATGACAGTTCTGGTCAATCCTGACCGGGACCCTGGGGGTTATAGATCTGACACCGGGACCCCAAGGCTGGAGGGCTGCAGCACGGTTAGGCTGGGGAAGGAGCCTTGGGGCTGGTTGGTAGCTGGGTAGCTTACTCATCTGCCCTCTTGGCAGTGAGGGTCTTGAACTGCCTATCCCTCACCCATTCCTGGGCTTCGGTGGTCAGCCCATTATAGAAGTGCTCCATCATGAACAACTGGAGCACCTCCTCGGGGGACTTTGCTTGCTGCAAGTCCACCCAGTTCTGGGCAGCTAGGTGGATGGAGCATGCCCACTTTCTCCCCCTTTTCTTGTCTCTCTGAATTTCCGATGGTATGGCATACCTGGCCAGTAGGACCTCTTTCACCGCTTCGCAGTCGTGGATCTGGTCCCCGGGTACTTCTCGATACGCCTCTGCCAC